>NC_087219.1:168387-220887 GCF_015104395.2 Macrobrachium nipponense | reverse complement strand
ATATATATATATATATATATATATATATATATATATATGTCGAGGAATGAATATCTAATCACCAGAAATAAACTCCTCTGATTCCGCACTGGAAGGTGCAGGGAGCAAACTCGGGCTACCAGTTTCATAGACGAATACGCAACCTACTCGCCCGAGCAAGGAATTTTTCTATATTGGAGCACCTGTTCTGTGGTGTATATACTATATATATTATATATATATATATTTATATATATATATATATATATATATATATATATATGTATATATATATTAGATATATTATTAATATATATTATATATTAGTATAATATATATATATATATATATATATATTATATATATATATTATATATATATATATATTATATATATATATATATATTATAATAATATATTTCATATCTATATAATATATAAATAAAATATAATATATATATATATATGATATATATATATATATATTATATATATATATATATATATAATAATTATAATTATATTAATAAGATATATATAGTATATATATATATATATATATATATATATATATTATATATATAATATATAGTATATACACCACGGAACAGGTGCTCCAGTATAGAAAAATTCCTTGCTGGGCGAGTGGGTTGCGTATTCGTCTATGAAACTGGTAGCCCGAGTTTGCTCCCTGCACCTTCCAGTGCGGAATCAGAGGAGTTTATTTCTGGTGATTAGATATTCATTCCTCGACATAAAGTGGTTCGGATCCCACAATAAGCTGTAGGTCCTGTTTCTAAGTGACTAATTGGTTCCTAGCCCCATAAAAAAATCTGATCCTTCGGGCCAGCCCTAGCAGAGCTGTTAATCAGCTCAGTGGGCTGGTTAAACTAAGATATACTTAACTTCGAGTATATTAAATCCTTACTGTTTTTGCAACTCCATATCACGCGCCACAGGAAGACTGACTTTTTCAACATTCTTACAATTTACTGTTATCACTACCCAATCAAGAACGATCTGCCCTGTTGTACTAATGCCTCATTAATCTCTACAGAAGAGATTCCCTATCATTTTGTATTTGTGCAACACAAATTTTCGTTTACTCATTACTGAAGCGTCGGATGTCCTTACAATTTCCTATCACCAGGATCCTGCCTATCGCGTACATCAAAAGTGTTGTACAATATTCTAAGGAATTCTTACAATTCCCGGATCAGTACTCAGAGCGGAAGGGGTGTCATTACATTCTCACTACTGTTACAATTCCCACTCTCAGTCCTAGCAAGGTGTTTTATCATTCCATACCCATATCACTTGTTCCTCCACCATAGGAGAGGCGCCATATTCACGGAAGCCCTGACGAGGATGAGGACTCGACTTAACGAAGGGGGTCTTTTTGACTATTGGACGAATGACATCATCAACACCAAAGCCTGGAAGACCAGGAGAGACATCAAGGAAAAGGGAGGTCAGCTGAAGCTCGACGCTGCTGACTTTCGTGGAGAGGTGTGTCTCTCTTTGCTATGAAAATGATAATAAAAATGCTGGATACAAAAGACCCTGAAAAGTCAGATTATAGGAGGATCCTTTTATCCTGCATATATATAAGAGTACGTTAGTAATGATAATGACGATGAAGCTCTTTTTTTTATCCTCATAGTTATTAGGAAGAGATTATTATTATTAGTAGGGAAAAACTCTCTATCACGAGAGTATATATAATGTTCTAAAGGGTCCACAATAATACAAAGTGTAAAAAGTCCGTGTATAATTTTGAAGACTTTACAGAAAGCTTTCGAACCCTTCCCTGGGTTCATCTTCAGTCCAAATGAACAAAAAGTTACGACAAGTACAGAGGTAAATTTAAAAAACAAGAGTCGTTGAAGATCGTTGACAACGGTCGTTAGCTCGTTAATGGGCCAGGTGAAGAAAGAGGGTAGTTAACAACAACTAGGTGATACCCTCTCCCCTATCAATCCTTCTGGCTGCAATCCTGTTGGATCTTCGTACAGGTTGTTGCAACATTACATGAAGTCCTTCATACAAGGGCGTAGATTGGGCACCAGGGCAGTGGTTACCTGGACTGGAAGAGGCAAGGCAGAGGTAGCATCAGGAAAGGGAAAAACAGAGCCTGTCCTACAGTTAAAATCTTTTAAAAACATACTAGAAATATAAAAATTAACAAATGGGTCTTCGTTGACAAAAGACTTGTTTCCTTTGAATGATTCTCCCAAACTTATAGCAGCTCCCTCGACTAGTCGTCTGACATTTACATTGTTACTTTTAAAGATAATTTTAGCCTCGTTCCAGTTGGGTCTATGATCATTCCTGAAAGCATGTGCTACTATTGCGCTGTTTTGTAATTGTAGTTCATAAGCTCGCTTATGTTCGCCCAAACGTATATCTAGTCCCCGCCCACTTTCACCAAAACCAAAAAGATATTTGTCCCTTCCCTTTAATCCAGAAGTAAAGAATATAAGTGGACATATCAACAAAAGTCAGAAGGAAACTAAATTTGTGTTCAAATATGAAAATACAATAAGACGTTCCCTCGTAAAAAACAATAACAATGATAAAAATCCCATAGTCCCAGGCGTTTACGAACTACCGTGTATGGATTGTAATAGTAAATGTTTTGGTGAAATGTCAGACGACTAGTCGAGGGAGCTGCTATAAGTTTGGGAGAATCATTCAAAGGAAACAAGTCTTTTGTCAACGAAGACCCATTTGTTAATTTTTATATTTCTAGTATGTTTTTAAAAGATTTTAACAGTAGGACAGGCTCTGTTTTTCCCTCTCCTGATGCTACCTCTGCCTTGCCTCTTCCAGTCCAGGTAACCACTGCCCTGGGGGAGTCTGATAACGATGCCCAATCTACGCCCTTGTATGAAGGACTTCATGTAATGTTGCAACAACCTGTACGAAGATCCAACAGGATTGCAGCCAGAAGGATTGATAGGGGAGAGGGTATCACCTAGTTGTTGTTAACTACCCTCTTTCTTCACCTGGCCCATTAACGAGCTAACGACCGTTGTCAAAGATCTTCAACGACTCTTGTTTTTTAAATTTACCTCTGTACTTGTCGTAACTTTTTGTTCATTTGGACTGAAGATGAACCCAGGGAAGGGTTTGAAAGCTTTCTGTAAAGTCTTCAAAATTATACACGGACTTTTTACACTTTGTATTATTGTGGACCCTTTAGAACATTATTATTATTATTATTATTATTATTATTATTATTATTATTATTATTATTATTATTATTATTATTATTATTATTATTATTATAAAACAATTTCAAGAATCATAGTAATAAACCTCAGTAAAAAGGAATGATAATTTTCACCAAGCTCTGTTTAATCAAAACAGCTTCATTTCATTTATTATTCTTACAGGACACAGTAACCAAGGAAGTCCTAAGTCTGAACCATTTACAAGGATGCTTCTACATCTTGTTCATCGGATATATCGTCGCCCTGTTGACACTGACGTTGGAAATCTGCATAGGACACCTCAACTAAAACTGAGGAATATTCTGCGTAATATGGCCATCATCCACTTATGAACGGATCACAATATTCACACAAGACACATTCCCCACTAGAGTCGGTTTCAAACACGCTCATGTGTATGCATCACCAAAACATCATATCTTCTTCCAAAAAAACCGAAGATTGTGTGGGGCTCAACTCAGCTCTTGCCAAGTGTAACCCAAACCGGCTTGCTAGGACTGAGAGCATTACAAGAATACAATCATCTCCACCCTAATCATGTTATGGAAAAACAGGATAGAAAGCCGAGAGTCCTATCCCCAGAACCAGATCCCCCTGGAATCCGTGGCCCAACCCTGAAGAATAGTTCCGCCCTTGAGCTATCAATCTGATATCTCTCAGGTCCGAACATTATCGGGTAGTTGATGATCCTACCACAATGCCCACTATTTAGCTTTGGATATAAACCCAGTCCCAGCTATGATAACCTTTCCTATTTATCAGGTCCAATAAATTTTGGCAAAAGTGGAAAATTCCACAAAAATCAATCCAAAGAAATATACGATGATATATGGGACTCTGGGACTCAAACCAGGGAACAAATTTCTGCGGTTCACGATCCCCCTCACCACGTCCAGGTGGTCCCAAGCCGAGGGGATTTATTCTCTGTTAGATAAACTTCTATAACACGTATACCAGATACAAGTCATACTATCTGACGAGGCCATGCTTTAAACATGATGGACAACACCCTTATGGCAGTGTCCTTTTTTCAAAATCAAAACTAAAAAGACGAGATGTTAAGAGTAGTAGTTACCTCCAGAATTGAACGATTTTCCACTTAAAAAAAGTGTTAATCATACAATTTAAGTCAAACACAATAAAATCTACCGTAAAATTAAAGCTTCATACAATAATGGAACTTAATGTGACTGATGCCTTATTCCCTTAAAATAATGATCTATGTTTACGCGTTTTTGTTGAGTCTTCTCAGATATTTCCCTTTACTGCACTGCTAATTATCATGTTTCATTTCACTAATAAGCTTTCTATCATTTTACACTTCACCGGTTAATAATATCCACAAAGAATATAAAAAAAAAAAACTTGAAATTCTTTGTTCATGCTAGAGTCCTTGTCCTCCTTTACGTAAGCACTAGTTCACTAAGACGTACGTTCATCTTCTGCTTAGAACTGCACTGATGCTGCTGATGTTTGTATATATGTATGTCAGGACAGAAATTGCTTTGGCCAATCAGAGTGCTCCAACGTGCCTAACGTTTCCACCGCTCTCTCTCATTGGCTAGAGAGTTTTGTGTTGGCAAAGCGTCCTTGTCAGCGATTCTCCCATCAGCTGGTGAGACGAAAACAAATTTTCAGAAGATATTTCTGGGGATCAGCGTTAAGTGATGATAATTATAAGGTAAATACATGAATATACTATATAGGGTAAATGAGATAAAAAGGGAAAGGTAGGTAAGGAAACGTAATCATACTGTATCCCACATACATAATACACACTCGCAAATATACACAATATAAATATATACATACACACACATACACACACACACACACACACACACACATATATATATATATATATATATATATATATATATATATGTATATATATATATATATATATATATGTGTGTGTGTGTGTGTGTGTGTGTGTGTGTGTGTTTGTATGCATGTGTAAGTGTTTACATAATAAAAATATGGAATGTTAGTCCATATATATAAAAGATTGCTTGCAGGAATGTGATCAGACTAGAGACGCTAAAGATGACGTATACAATAAGTATGTAGGCTAAGTTGACATGCCGTCATCTGTGGTCATTCATTTGTTTTGAAACAGTCCAAGCCCCCTGCTTGAGACAACTACCGCCTACGTGATCTGTAGCGTGTCTCATTTGATTGTGTGTTCGTATGAAACTATGTCATTGGTATGTATGTTCATATGTTCGAACTACTGTCTGTTCCTTCATAACTTGTAACAGAGATGGTAGACGAGGAGAACAGAGTTAGCTATCGTCATTAGAAGACCTGTACCTCTTTACCTAAGCTTTATCATGTAGAGGAATAGGATTAGCCATCATCATTGGCAGAAGCGATCAAGCTATCGTTATTAGAAGACTTGTACAATCATATCTGATCTTCAGCATGTAAAACTTCAGAAGAAATTATATCTATTTTTATACTTCGTGTTTTCTACAAGAACCTCCTAACCATGAGTTTAACACATCATCGTCATAATCCCGACTTCGTAAGTGATCTACAAACCCCCAGACACTCCATTGAAGATGGAAGTGCAATACCAACCGACTTAGCGTAAGATTATCGCTAGTCTAACATTACCTCATAGGGCGCCTCATCATACAAGGCACAAGCCCTAATATTGGTGGCCAGCGTACCAGAAGAACTCTACAACGTCCTACGAAGAAAAACCAGAATAATAAATCATGTATCATAAGAAGTCAACGACGACGGAAGCAGCAGATTCTTCAAGCAACCTAGTATCATCGTTAGTGAGCGACTTCAGAAAACAATAAGAACTCTTCAACGACGACGAAAGCAACAGATTCTTCAACCAACTTAGTATCATCGTTTAGTGAATAACTTCAAGAAACAAAACCGACGTGTCTTTTTCCTACGGCAACGCAAGCTTCGTCTCTCATTAGAATCATTCAAGAAAACATCGTTAGTGAGCGTTTCCGGCACTTAAAGAAACAAACCGAACGCGTCTGCAGCATCGGATCTTTCAAGGGCTCGAATCATCGAAACAACGCGCACGGGGGAAACTGAAGCCAAACCAGGTCATCCGCTAAATAGAGAAGGAGGACCAAGGCCGTGTGTCGTTATCGGAACACCGTGACTTCCCACAAAAGCAAGCTAAGTACAATTTTTTATTCATTTGGAGTAACTTTGAGTGTTTCCTTTACAGGTCGAATTTCGTTATTCCTGTGGCTGAAGTTACGAGACATTCTTAATCTTACTTTTTTACAGAAATTATCTACATCATTGAGATTTCGCTACTGCGAGTTTTTTATCTTTGAGTGTCTGTTTCCAGAAGTTCTACTGAAATATCATAATCATATACTATGTTAATTTTATCATTTTGGGTGATTATTAATCCCTTACGTAACAAATCATATTAAACAGTGAATATGCGTTTACGCAGTGGACGTCTGTATTTATACAGATGCATGGATAGGGTCGTTAAGCACCGTAGTGATTAGAAAACACACAAAAAAACAAGTGGAACACCCGTACAAATCTATATAAATTAGAGGTAACACTATTTCGGGTCATGACAATAAATGCTCATTTGCAAAGTCCCGATCGCAGTTTTAGCCTTGAGTTTTTTGAGTTATATAAAATATCGAACCTCAATGACTCAACTTAACTTTTAAAATATGGCTGGATTGCAAGGAATAACATGTCTGTAAAAAAAAAAAAAAAAAAAAAAAAAAAAAAAAAAAAAAACTTTCATCAGGCTAAATGCGCTGACCAGGATCCCTCACTATTTCAAATTTTAGCAAAGAATGAAGTACAAACAGTTAATATTGAATGCAGTAGTGATAACTTTTCTTATTAGTAATCGCTCAGTTCCTAATAGTTCGTCATTCATTGCTTTATACGTAACCAGCAACATAATGCTAAAATCACACAATACGTTGCCGATGGTAATAAAGAGAAGGATCCTAATTATTACAAAAAAGAAATAGAAACAGTAGCCCGTTCAGAATCAAACAAGCAAACTCGGTGACTGGGTCACCTAGTCAAGCGGTCAAGGTCAGTCAAAAAAACTGCCGAAGTGTTCAAAGCAAAGCAAATTCCACACAATAAGCGACTCTAGCAGAGTGGGGAAAAGCGATGTTGGTTTATACATGCCAATATCTTTTTGAATTAAAAGGGATTTTTCCTATGAAACACACGACCGTATAAAGTAATCAGAGCAGGTTTTCGTTTTTTTTTTAATACATAAGTTATTATAAGTAGTGGTGGATTAAGCCCGACTGTACGCGCCGTAAAAATTAGAATATCTTGATTTATTTCATTAGTACACGTATTATCCTGTATTTACGGACTCACCGTCTGTTGTTCGAACTTCCCTAATGAGAAGTCCGGATAAGCGAGCGCTTACAGATACCTCTATAGTTATAAAAAACATTGATCTGTATCTAGTGTAATTGTAAGATCCATCTAGGGGTATACAAAATATTATCTTACATCCTGCAAAATAAGGCGTGTTTATCAAAGGGAAATCCTATAAACCTTCAAACATATTAAAATCCGTTTGAACAAAAATGAGACAGTTAATCAAATAATAACTTATATAAAGGAACTATACATTTGTCTCATAAATCGTAACATTGTTCAAATGACCCAACAGAATTCTCCCACAACCGCAGTCGCACTTTGCACGCAAAATCTCGAGAAGCATGCACCCTCGAAAGTCTTAGTGCGTGTAAAAAGACTTTGCTGGGAAATGAAATTTTAATCCTTCCCGACACTCTGAAATATAACGATTTCCGCGAACAAAGCCCTAGACACAGTTGACTCGCCGCAACATGTTAATCTAGTAATCCACAAAACTTATACATATAAATATCGCATTTTTTTTTATTGTTGCTAATTTTTAATCCCGCCCAATCAGTCGTGGATGAATCTCTCTGTTAATCTATCTAAGTAATATCCGTAAAGTCATTCAAGCAGAGGTGATTCAGCAGAAATTTTTTTTATCTTTTACCTGAATACCAGGAAGTTTCTCCACTAGCGAGTGATCTCTGGGAGAAAAACGGATGTCACTGAAAACTAAATACGGTCTAAGGACAAACATAACCCCATGAAATTTCAAAATAGAGATAAATGACGAAGTTGAAAAATGTTAGTAATAGGAGCCATTAGGAAATCAAATAAGCCCATATAATTTTTCCCTCAAACGTCATGCCATAAAAGATCGGACTTGGCGTATCTGCGTAGATTCTGTCGCTTAAACAAGGAAACGACTCCCGATAGTTTCCAGTGCCATGTACCGACGACATCTTATCTCTGTTAGGTTAGAATAAATTTTTTTCACCAACTTGGACTTACTTAAAGGCTTTTACCTGATACCATTACCTAAGTGATTGTACCTCATACACCGTTTTTTTTCAGCACACTCAGGGGACATTATCAATTTTTACGTATGCCTCCGGCTTACGTTGCACCCCAATTACAATATAGTGTTTGGAGATTTTTAGGGGATACCCTACATGCCTATATGGATGATCTTGTAATCTTTTCTAATACCTTAGAAGTACATTCACATAAAGTAGAGCTAGTGCTACAGAGACAAAGACAAATAATCTCAGAGTAAAATATCTAAATGTGAGTTTTTAAAAACCGAACATGTTTATCTAGGTTTTATGTGTCTGGTCAAGGTCTTAAAAGTAGTCCATGGTAAGGTGTCGGCTATTCATAACTTTACGGTACTTATTAACGTAAAAGGGGGATACAGCACTTTTGCGCTTTAGTGGTATTACAATCGTATGTAAATATGTAACTCTTCAATCATGACAGCTCCTTTAACAGATCTTACGAAGAAGAGCGTAGATTGATTATGGTCTAAAAAGCATCAACAGGCGTTCGATATCTTAAAAGCGGAATAATGCAGCTTACCTAACTTAAAAATCCCTGATTTAAATAAGGAATTTTTTTTTATTGCAACAGACGCCTCAGACCAAGGGGTAAGAGGGTACTACTTCAGTAATATGATAAACAGTTCTTTCCTATAGCTTTTTATTCACGTAAACTAAAGCCTTTTGAAAGTAAATATGCAGTAATAGGCAAGGAAGGGCTAGGTATCTTTAACACTAGTACATTTTAAGTTCATAATCTATGGCTATCCTGATAAAGTCTTTACTGAACATGAGTCCTTTACCGAGTTTTTCAAAGGCTTTAATCACAGTCCAAAAGGAACTCGGTGACAAATGATCATTCAGGTCTTTGGAGCCAAGTTAAGATATCTACCTGGGAAAGCAATTATCATAGCTGACGCATTATCCCGCAAATCCCGCACCATACAGCAAAGAACCATTAATTGGACTAAAAGATATAGAAACATCCGTGCCTATTGTTAAAACCGTATCTAAACAAGAAAATTCCTTAACCCAAGAGATCGCGAGCATTGAATATCTGGGTCGGAGCGCAGAACTGTTACAAACTGAACAAAGCAAGTGTCAACAGCGATAAGCAAAACAATAAACACCAATAAACACTTCGAAACGGAAACAGGGTCAGTGGCTAGGCAAAAACAATAAACACTTCGAGCGGAAACCCTAAAGCAAAAGTATATTTAAAGTATGTGTATCAGAATAATGTAATCAAATGTAATATTATATGTAGGTCTGTGACGAGGAAAACCCGAAGAACAAAGCAGATGACTAACGACCAGGTATTAGTAATAATCTCTTTCATACCAATCGTCATAAACTGGTTGCATTCCGTCATCCAGGGTTTCCTACTATGTCACAGAAAGCCAAATCACTATTTACTGGCCTACAATGCTTACAGATATAAAAAGCACATAACTAATTGTAACACGTGTCATGAAAACAAGGGATACACTAAGACACCTGTCCGTTTAAGGGCCTATCCTGTGCCAAATCAATCCTTGAAAGAATATACGTAGAATTATTAACAGAATTACGAGTCTGACAGAGGGAATAAACACTTCTTAGTGTTAATAGTTCCTTGACACGTTATATAGAATTAATAGCACTAAAAACAAACACCGCAATTGAGTGCGTTAGGAATATTTATGAGTGCTAAATCAGTAAACATGGAATTCAACACATGATAATCTGACTCGGGTGGTGTAAATCAATAATAATCTCCTTAACACGTTGTGTGAATTCCTTTCCATTAAGAAAACCAATAATATATTTTATCACCCAGAGTCAATCGGTTTGGTAGAATAACGGATAATTAAATAGGAAGTGTCAATGTCTTACGAGTTACAACTCGTGATGTTGGATCCGAACTGGATTATAGCGGTTCTCGCGGTTTTAAATACCTTTATCATTTATATCTTGTATCTATAGAATTGATGCCGCAAGTAGCCTTATACGGTACGCCGCTAGAACACTTTTCCACATATTCAAGCCAACCATTAATTTATCAAAGATATATAAAAAAATTATAAATAAATAATATAAAAAATAAATAAATATGGATACAAGTGGAGTCAATATAATACACTCCGTAAGAAGTCGGAAGGGTTACAAATTATAATAAAAAAGGAATCACGATAAAATCAATAAGCAAAACGTAACCATAGATAATTAAATATCCAAATATATATGCGTAAAGATTTGAACTCTAACTTAACGCTTTAGTAATGACAAATAAGCTAAAAGTTCAAACACATATCAAAACCTACTGACATATTGTCTGTCCCGGTGATTTATATTCGTAGTCAATGAAAAAAAAAAAATTAAATAAATAAATAAATAAATAAAATAATAAATAAAATAAATAAAATAAAATAAAAGAGATTTTAAAGTCAGGAAGTCTAGAAGTGAAAATGTTATCTACGAAATAATCCTATATGAATCTTATACAGGGCTAATAATATATATAGAATTTGTATGGAAACTTTTTCATATAGTTTGAATAAGGAATATTTATTTAACATAATGCCAACATGAAACTAATATATTGTTCAATTTTGGTACTGTTTTTTTTTTTTTTTTCAGACATTCTTCTCATGCGGGTGGAGAATTAAAACACTAAAATATCATTTGAAAATACTAAAGTCGTATCTCTTACAGCAAGTAACGTAACTCTTAGCTGGCTGAGAGCAATCTCCTGCCAAGTGACGACGTCATCATTGCCGTATCAGCATTTGTTCCTTTAAACCTCAATAATCTGCTTACACAGGCTTCATCTGTGTGTCGTCTCTGCTTGCAAAAGCAGATTGACTGGAGAAAGGAATGCTTAGTTCATGAACTTCACATGTGGTTCATAGGTCACATGACAGGCCACATAACATATTCTTATCCGTGTGTGTAATGCAATTAGTTAAGGACTTGTAATCATTTTAAAATTAATGAACAATATAAGCAAATAGAATTTCTATAACAACAAAATGAATTAATTTTTTTTCTGAACCTCATAGACATTTAGAAGTATCAAGATATGTATATATGAATATTTACTTGCAACATTAGCCTATTACAATTCAAGTAAAACATTCATGGGAAAATGTCACATTTTCTTGAAAAACCCAAAGTTTATATAGAAATTAGTTACATAGTGGGTTTTTCGTTGCATCTCCTACCTATTAATAATGTTTTAAAAGTTAACCTCAGAGGATGCGCACGAGAAAATTGAATATGAAACTTTTGTTAGGGCACATAGAATCATGATTAATCTTCTCTTTGACTCTTATGTTGCCTGGCAATCTTACAATTAGCTCCGTTTTCCACTTCTTTGTCTAGTAACTTACTACCAGTAATATCGAATTTTCTTTGAGATTCGTAATGATATCTATTTATTTTTTTATAATTATGGATATTTTTACAAGTCATCATAGACCTGGATAGGTTTCCCCACTCATTGTTAATGCCATGGATAAAAAGTTTGTACAGCGGACTCTTTTGAATTCCAAAATATCAGCGAATTCATGTGGGTTAAGTCTGGTCTAAATGGCTCTCTCCCCTCCCCTGTATTTGGATGTCGTCTGAATTTACTTTGCCCTTGTGACAAGTATAATTTCACTTGCAGGCTGATTAATGGAACCGGTTACAGTATCCTGCAGTACGAGAGTTTCACATCGCAACTTCAAAAATCGTTCGTCGCAGCGGACGACTACAGTCAAGTAACAACCGCCTACAATGTGAAAGGAATTTCATGGACTTCTTCGACCGACACCGTATCTCGTCGTTAATCTCGTTTTCATGCGGAACGCTCCAGCGGCTGTCGGAATTCGACTACAAAAGAGACATACTTCCGACAATTACGACCCGAAGGATATTCAACTCTACTTTGCTGGCGAAGGACTCGTGCTGGGGATGATTTTTTTTTTCATCGCGAACGGAATCGTGTAGCTTAGGATGCAGAGAATAAGTATGAGCGCAAAATAGAACGTTGGACCCGCCCAGGCAAATTTTCCCCTTGTTTTAACCATTGAAAAAGGCCGTTTCATTTGGCTAAAGGTGGTTGTCTGGAACTGTGTAATGGACGAAAAGTTGTTCGAAAGCTAGTTAAAAGTGAAGTAGTATAACCTCGGTCATGTATCCTATATATATAAAGTATCATGTATCCTATATATAATTGATCATAAATAACAGAGTCGAAATATATCTTTGCGTGTAAGCAATAGGAATCTCTTATATAATGATCATAAATAACAGAATCTAAATATATCTTTGCGTGTACGCAGTAGGAATCTATTTAAAGTGCACATATATTAATCATAATTATATGAATCCATATACCAATGTATAAACAAATCAGGTAGCCTATAATCAATCCGTTACCTTTTTTCTTACCAATATCTGCAGTTATTTATGAGTTAGTATATGAATTAATGAATCAGATATATAACATTTAGCGTAAAAATCAACGAATCAATCAGCATAAACATTAATAATGTTATCAATTCATATATGAAATTTTTTATCAGTTAAAATATGATTTTTATCATGTTAATCTTCATTCTGTGCAATTATCAGAGTACATTAGTATTTTCTGTAGCATATGTATCTTAATGAGATGAAGTGAAAAACTGTATCATTATATATATCATGTGATCACTATTATTTACCAATATCATTGTTTTCTATTTTATTACTTGAATCAATTCATGTACACCATGAATTTTTATTTACTTATATATATATATATTCACATAGTGTCTGTATCACACTCCTATAAGTCAAATGCAAGTCAAGTTTGAGTAATATTCAGTAGTTGGTTTTGGTAGCTGACCGAGCTAATGTAAGTGTTTACATAATAAAAATATGGAATGTTAGTCCATATATATAAAAGATTGCTTGCAGGAATGTGATCAGACTAGAGACGCTAAAGATGACGTATACAATAAGTATGTAGGCTAAGTTGACATGCCGTCATCTGTGGTCATTCATTTGTTTTGAAACAGTCCAAGCCCCCTGCTTGAGACAACTACCGCCTACGTGATCTGTAGCGTGTCTCATTTGATTGTGTGTTCGTATGAAACTATGTCATTGGTATGTATGTTCATATGTTCGAACTACTGTCTGTTCCTTCATAACTTGTAACAGAGATGGTAGACGAGGAGAACAGAGTTAGCTATCGTCATTAGAAGACCTGTACCTCTTTACCTAAGCTTTATCATGTAGAGGAATAGGATTAGCCATCATCATTGGCAGAAGCGATCAAGCTATCGTTATTAGAAGACTTGTACAATCATATCTGATCTTCAGCATGTAAAACTTCAGAAGAAATTATATCTATTTTTATACTTCGTGTTTTCTACAAGAACCTCCTAACCATGAGTTTAACACATCATCGTCATAATCCCGACTTCGTAAGTGATCTACAAACCCCCAGACACTCCATTGAAGATGGAAGTGCAATACCAACCGACTTAGCGTAAGATTATCGCTAGTCTAACATTACCTCATAGGGCGCCTCATCATACAAGGCACAAGCCCTAATACATGTATATCCTAGTTTATCCATACATGGAAATCGGGATCATTCTAAAGCCCCGTTCACACATTCATGTATCAAGCCCAGGTATGATCATGCATGTGAAACGTGGCTAAATGGGTGGTTTGTCGGTGCGATCAAGTGGATATGTGTCACAGGCTGATGGCCTTCAGTCAACAGTCAACATAACGACGCCATACTGTAACTATGAAGTAATGCATACTATGCACTGCGCAAAGCCTATGCACTGCTCAAGATTGATGGGATGCTTTCGTTAATTGTCATGACAATAGGCTACACCCCCACAAGTAGTGTGTGGCTGAGCAAGTAACACCCACGTATGTATACCGTATGTGTAACGACATCACATTAATCCTAATGTATGTCGGCGGGTATACGTGAGGTACAAAAGGGCTGTGCTGCACACGTGTGATTGCAGTTCTATTCACCACGGCCGCCGGCCTGCAGCAAGAAGTATTTCCCTGCTACTAAATCAACATTGAGAACATTGACGACATCCTTGCCCTTATAACACCAGCAAACAGACACAGAGCCCAGGTAATGGAGGCCCTCATGGAGTATGGGCAATGCATGGTATTGGTGGAAGTTGTGGAATTGAAAATCATAAAAAAAGAGAAGGAAGAGGAGGGTTTGGGCTTGGTCGTACCTGCAAACAAGAGTGGAGTTAGTCCACTATGACAACCTGATGGAGTAGCTGGCATCTGAAAATCCAAAACTATACAGGAATTTTACCAGGACTGACAGCGATATATTCAGTGAATAGTTGAACATGTCACACCCTACTTTCAGAAGCAACACACATTCTTGAGGGAACCCTTTGCTCCAGGACTGCGAGTGGCTATCACCCTACGTTTCCTTGCCATGGGTGACTCATACAAGAGTCTGCAATGCACATTCCAAGTAGCCCACAACACCATCAGTTGCATTGTGCCTGAGTGCCTGAGACCTGCAGGGCCATTGTTGCTGTCTATGGAGATGAGGAACTGCAGGTGCCACAAACACCAAAGGCTTGGAAGTTGGTTGTCTGGGGGTTTCAGGAACAGTGGAACTTCCCCCACATAATTGGAGCAAACACATCAGGCTCCATAACCCTCCCTGAGGTGGTATGTATTACTACAACTATAAGAGTTCTTCTCCATGATTCTACTTTCCATTGTCGACGCTTCATATAAGTTCCTGTATGTGGACGTGGGTGCCATTGGGTCAGAGTCGAATGGTGGTATATTTGCCCAGCCCATCTGTGTGAAATGCTGGCAAAACAGGAAGCAAACCCTCCCCAACCTGAGGCAATACCAAATGCAACAAATGGAGGTCCTGTAGACTACTTCCTGTTTGGCGATGATGCCTTCCCTCTGCGGAACTATCTTACGAAGGCCTACCCCCAAAGAGGCCTGTCCAAGGAGGAGCGTATATACAACTAAGTAGGGCATGCTGGATGGTGGAGAACGTCTTCGGGATTCTGGCCAGCAAACTCAGAGTGCTCCACACGTCAATGTGTATCAAGCCTGACCCGTGCAGAGTCTGTAGTGCTGGCCGCATGTGTTCTGCACAATTTTATAATAACAAGAAATCCATGCAGACAGGAAACAGATCAGGAGAACCCCGTCACACATGACCACATACATGGTGCCTGGAGGAGTGACCCGCATGTCATGGTAATTGGTTTATAGCAAAGTTAAGGGAAAGGAAAACGCATCTTCTTCGAGAAGTTCTGCAGCACGGAGAAAGCACACGTGTGTTGGAGGCGCCTGTTCTCATGATGGTTCTAGAATCGGCAGGAGTGTTGTGGAACGCGACACGCGCCGTCACGTCGTCAGAAAATGCAGCGAAATATGATGCAATATTTCGTCGAGATTCTTCTAAGACGTTCTGGTCATCTCGGGAGTCTGTGACGTACATGCTTCAGCACCCCCCCCCCCCCCCCCCCCCCCCCCCCCCCGGGCCCCCAGTCCCCCCCCCCCCCCCCCCGTAGGCCCCGCCCCCCCAGGTCAGCGTATAAATACAACTGACGAAGTAGGAGAGATCAGAGTCGCAGATCAGATCATCAGTGAGAGAGCAGAGATTATCAGAGAGAGATAAGAGAAGAAGAAACAGATGAAGGATCAGAGAGGAAAAGGCGCTCGAGAAATTGGTAGAATTCTGGTCAAGTCGTCCAGTTAGAGAGAACAACCGAGGTATTTTCGTCGTTGAGCAAGCCTTGAGAGCAGAAACGTTCTACAAGGGTTTCAAGGAGTCCATGCCCTACGAGTATCAAGAATAGACATTGTTTTCTGCAATACGGAGTCAAGAAGACGTCTGCAATTACAGTTCTCCTTTTGTGAAGCCACCGCTTCGAGCATAGATCTCCGACAGCGCAAAACTGGCCAGGAAGTATTTGCATTACCTCACTTCTTCCCCAGTTCACGCATTGTAAGATTTTACTTGTAGTATGTAAATAGGAGAAACCATTCTGCATTTATCTTTGTTAGTAAGTTTGTAAATAAACCTTTGTTCTGTTAGTGTTTCTTTCTATATTCGTATCCCCAGTTTCAACTGTTGGTTTTGAATTCTTTTTGTTTATCATAATATCGAACTTGAAGCGGTCCTCTCTCTCGGTTCGTAACACCGCCCCTAGGAGACACTCATCCAACCATGGCTGGCAACACTGCAACCAGGAATGCCAAGGCACAACGCAACATCCTGGAAGACTACTTTTCATTTCCTGCCTGTTCCGTTACTTGGCAGGAGAACTTTTGTTGACCTTCATTTATATGTTTGTGATTTTATATTTCATATTTGGTATATTAATTTCTCTGCCTTATTTGTTACTTTGTATGTCGACTTCCTTATTTATTCATGTCCATACTGTTTATTTTCCATTTGTGTTTCAGTTAAGAGTTATGCTTCAATTGTATCTTATTTTGCATGTGTCTTATTTGTTATTATACTCAGTTCATTTTGGTCCTGACATTTCTTTTAGTTCATTGAATAACAGTTATTGTTTAACTATATGTTATTTTGCATATTCATTTTTCTTTATTTTCCTTGAATATAAGTTACTTTCAGGTATACAGTTGTTTGCATATGTCTTATTTGTGTTATTATTCTTATATCAATTTGTTACTTTGATGGTTTCTAGTTTATTGAATAAGTTATTTTTCAATTATATGTTTAATGTTTATACTAATACTGATATATACTTTTAAACATAAAATAATAAAAAAAAATATACATTTTGTTACATAAGATTTAAACAATGTTAATACAATGACACATTAATTAAAAATATTTATCTGTTTACATTCATACTTATACATTAATCCATTCACACAAAAAAATAATAATATATACAAGTACAACTGCAAGTTCTCGAGGAAGCTGCTACTTGCAGTGAAACATTGATGTCCCTGGGTGTGGACGTAACTCCAGGATGCAATAGTTGGGCCTGTCGCATCACCACCTGTTGTGCTGTCAGGTTGAGAGACTGGGGAATGCCATCACTGGATGTTTACAGTGGCATGCATAGTGGAGTAGAAGCAGGCAGGGGAACTGTGGGCACTGGTGGAGAGTCCCAAAGGGCTTCAGCTTGCGTGTGGGGTATCAGCTGATGTGGGTGCCCTGTGATACCCTCTTTCGTGGCCCTCACAAAGCCTGTATGGCAGAGAGGAACTCCACCTCCAGCGCCATCCCTAGCTTGGGCGCTCCACCTCCACACGGTCGTTAGCCAACTCGTCCAGGGCAGCCCACCAGTACTTCAAGCTGGGGTCAACCCCAGGTTTGATGACCCCCCCTAGATTTTCCCGAGCCAAGTAAACCTGTTGTAGCAACACCTCCAGGATCCCACTTGACGTCGTGTTCGTCTTCGGTTTCCTTGGCAAAGGCTCATAGATGGCCGAGGACAGTTCATCGGATGAAGAGAGGCCTGGAATGCTGTTGACTGCAGGATCACAAAGGGCAGGACCATGGGCAGGAGGGAGAATAGAAGCAGCTGCAGCGGACTGTAAATAGATGGAACATGTATGAGAGAATGTAAATAAATGTAGTGTGGATGACAAAGTAATATGCAATAAGTAAATAAACTATGCAATAAAGTTTCAGTTACTAATTTACTAAACAATGGAACAATTAAATAAGACATACCATCGGAAGTCCCAAGACCTTGGGCTTCTTTTGTCGGACGATGTGGGGCTTGAGGAAGTGGAACATATTTAATATTAACTTCTCACGGTCCATCAGTCGTCTGCTTACCCACTGAGGGAGATGAACCAGGTCTGGAGTTCAGGGCCTGACACAGGAGGATCGAGTGACCTCCCATTCTCCTCAAATGCCCTGCACATCCTAAACTTATTTTTGTATTCCCTCAAGCCCTTGTTGTATATAAATTTGGCCTCATGCTCCAACCACTCCCCACCAGCCACTCATTTTCGTCTGAGAGGATGACAGGGGGGTTCTTCCTCTGGTCTGCCTTTTCAGTCCCAGGGGCGCTGCTGTCAGCAGCCTCCTCTGCGGCATTGTCGCCATAGTCATCGTCGTGCAGGGTGCCATGCTTGTCACCGAAGAGGCTGCTGTCACTGGCCATGTCCATGTCCACCTGGTCAGCCCTTAAAGGTGTATCACCACATCCTCCTCCTATATGGTGCCTGCAGGGGTGCCTGTTGCAGGTGGTAGAGGCAGTCTGAGCTCCTGACTGAGACTTAAGCCCCTTTTGCTGTTTCTTGGTGATTTCTGTGCTTGGTGGGATGGGAACTGCAGCGGGGGACTACGAGTCATTACCCCAAAGGCATGCTGATCACGCTACAGATGCACCACGCTGTGCGCCTGGAGCAACGCAAAATGACAGATGGCGTGAGCAGACACTATATTTTGAACATGTCGAAGCATGCACGGGTCCCCACGCATGGGATCGTTCGAAGTGACCTCCCGACTCCGCCCTGAATGCCCACGATCATAAATACTCATTTCGGGATATTTTCGTAGTACTTTCGTAAGGGGTTTCCAACTACCAACTTCCGTTCATGTGTGGGCATATGCGACTTGATTCGTGAATGTGTGAATGTATCTTAAATCTACAATCAGCTCACCGGTGATCTGAAGCACCAATATTCAGTCATCCAACAAAACTTTGTAAATGCAACTTCAAACCCATGGATAGCCATATTTCCATGAGGGTGCTGTGTATCAAACACTTTACTGTACTTTCTTTAATACTATTAATAAATAAAGACCTGTGCTGCAGTGGCCAGACATCTGCATTTGTATTTAGTTCCCTTCTTTAAAATTATATGTAGTAGTAATGGAATCCAAAAGGAGTAATGAAGGGACTTTTGAAAGTATCTCCTATAAAATCTAATATAGCATAATTAATGTATGTAAATCTGCAGGCTCTGAATCCACAAATATAAATAGTTTTGAAAATCTCTAAGGATGTCAGCACATCCACAACACGACAGCTGTTTACTTGACATTTACATAAGTCTGTGCGGAACATAAGATAAAAACTACATCTGAAATTAACTGAAAGAAACCGAAACTTTATAGGCTACCATTCTAAAATGTTTGCCAATGTGCTTGCAAGTACTTTGTACCCATTACATTTTCTTTAACATTTATTTCTTCATGGCTGAAAACTTATTGCGGTATACATATTATTATTCTATATATTTATAGTTTTAAGAATTTGAAAAGTACCTCCAACGAGAATAAAATAGAATTTCCTTAATTCAAGAAGTTCTACATAAGATGTCAGTCACAAATTACGTACTATTAAGAAAGGTCTCCTTTTCATCTGTAGTGACACTGACGATTTTACATTGATCCAAGCATCTTTTAAAATTCAATTTGATTTTCAAACCTAATTGCTGAATAAGTAACACGCAATCTAAAGTTAAGTTATATGAAAGAGGTTTGTTCACAACATGATCTTTGACACCAAGATACCAGTTAGAAAAGTGTGGACCTAAATCAGAGCCAATGGATTCTAGAAAATAACCATTAGACTTTCTCAGTTGCTGTTATGCCAACTACTCCGAATTGTTTTTGTTAACAGCAGTAGTAGTATTTATGAAATAAATCTATCATAACGATTCTTCATACTATTAATAAGTACTGCGGCGATAGATAGGTTGTGGGAAATTTGTTTCACTTAGTGGGAAGTTTGAAAAAATATACATTGCAAATTACGAGGGTAATTCCTTCCACTAAATTTTCTCTGGTAATAAGTTAATTTTATGAAACGGGCTGTTAAGCACACAATTCTTCTGTGCACATAACGTGTTTTCAGACTTGTTTCAGAAAGTCCAAAGAATTGATAAATTGCTTTGCAAGTTAAGAATATCAACAAGGTTGGTATTCTTAACTTGCAAATAGGCTAATTAAAATCAGGGCAGAGTAATTTAGGTAAGGTCAATTAAACTTATATTTCCAAGGAAGTTCGATTAGGTCAAGGAATTCAATTAAGTTTCGACCCGGTTAAAGTAAAGCTAAGGTAAACTAATCACAAATAGTAATAGTAAGTAAACAGATAGACCTAATTTTGGCTAAATGTTCTAATAAGCCCATGTAGTTATGTAAACCCATGTACACACACACACATATATATATATATATATATATATATAAATATATATATATATAATATATTATATATATATATATATATATATATATATATATATATATATACATGTATTCTCTTGATTTCTTCACACTTTTTGGATATGCTTGTCAATCCAAACTCCCAACCTCCAAATGAAGAAGCAACTGAAGATATTCTGACAACCAAAGCAGGATTATATATATATATATATATATATATATATATATATATATATATATATATATATGTATATAATTTTAATGCAGATCCTACCCTAACAAGGATTCAAACCTATGTTTCTGTGGGTTGGAATTCTTGCAAAGGGGACTTGATCCAGCCAGCTGTGAAGAATACACTTGATAGCTGAGGGGCAGAGCATACTCGGGGGAGGCGTTCCTTCTTTTCTGCAGAGCCGGTCTTCTAGATTATTCCCAAAGAATGACCAGAAGGAAGACATCTGTAAGAATAGGTCTAGATATCCGACTATTTGCCCACTTTGACAGAGATCTTCTATTAGAAGAGTCTTCATCAAGGGACAGAGTATACTCGAAGGAAGAGTTCCTTCTTTCTGCAGAGCCGGTCTTCTAGATTAATCCCATAGAATGACCAGAAGGAAGACATCTGCAAGAATAGGTCTAGATATCCGACTATTTGCCCACTTTGACAGAGATCTTCTATTAGAAGAGTCTTCATCAAGGGACAGAGTATACTCGAAGGAAGAGTTCCTTCTTTCTGCAGAGCCGGTCTTCTAGATTATTCCCATAGCATGACCAGAAGGAAGACATCTGTAAGAATAGGTCTAGATATCCGACTATTTTGCCCACTTTGTTTTTTTTTTTTTTTGACAGAGATCTTTTATTAGAAGAGTCTTCATCAAGGGACAGAGTATACTCGAAGGAAGAGTTCCTTCTTTCTGCAGAGCCGGTCTTCTAGATTATTCCCATAGCATGACCAGAAGGAAGACATCTGTAAGAATAGGTCTAGATATCCGACTATTTGCCCACTTTGACAGAGATCTTTTATTAGAAGAGTCTTCATCAAGGGACAGAGTATACTCTAAGGAAGAGTTCCTTCTTTCTGCAGAGCCGGTCTTCTAGATTATTCCCATAGAATGACCAGAAGGAAGACATCTGTAAGAATAGGTCTAGATATCCGACTATTTGCTCACTTTGACAGAGATCTTCTATTAGAAGAGTCTTCATCAAGGGACAGAGTATACTCGTAGGAAGAGTTCCTTCTTTCTGCAGAGCCGGTCTTCTAGATTATTCCCATAGAATGACCAGAAGGAAGACATCTGCAAGAATAGGTCTAGATATCCGACTATTTGTCCGCTTTGACAGAGATCTTTTATTAGAAGAGTCTTCATCAAGGGACAGAGTATACTCGAAGGAAGAGTTCCTTCTTTCTGCAGAGCCGGTCTTCTAGATTATTCCCACAGAATAACCAGAGGGAAGACATCTGCAAGAGTAGGTCTAAATATCCGACTATTTGTCCGCTTTGACAGAGATGTTCTATTAGAAGAGCCTTCATCAAGGGACAGAGCATACTCAAGGGAAGAGTTCCTTCTTTTCTGCAGGGCTGGTCTTCTAGATTATTTCCACAGAATAACCACAGGGAAGACATCTGCAAGAATAGGTCTAGATATCCAACTATTTGTCCGCTTTGACAGAGATCTTCTATTAGAAGTCTTCATTAAGGTGCAGAGCATACTCGAGGGAAGAGTTCCTTCTTTCTGCAAAGCCGGTCTTATATATTATTCCCACAGAATGACCTGAAGGAAGACATCTGCAAGAATAGTTCTAGATATCTGACTATTTGTCCGCTTTGACAGAGATCTTCTATTAGAAGAGTCTTCATCAAGGGACAGAGCATACTCAAGGGAAGAGGGCCTTCTTTTCTGCAGAGCCGGTCTCCTAGATTATTCCCACAGAATGACCAGAAGGAAGACATCTGCAAGAATAGGTTTAGATATCAGACTATTTGCCCGCTTTGACAGGATCTTCTATAAGAAGTCTTCATCAAGGGACAGAGCATACTTGAAGGAGTAGTTACTTCTTTCTGCAGAGCTGGTCTTCTAGATTATTCCAACAGAATGACCAGAAAGAAGACATTTGTAAGAATAGGTCTAGATAACCGACTATTTGTCCGCTTTGACAGAGATGTTCTATTAGAAGAGTCTTCATCAAGGGACAGAGCATACTTGAAGGAAGAGTTCCTTCTTACTGCAAAGCCGGTCTTCTAGATTATTCCCGCAGAATGACCAGAAGGAAGATATCTGCAAGAATTCGTCTAGATATCCAACTATTTGTCCGCTTTGAAAGAGATCTTCTATTAGAAGAGTCTTCATCAAGGGACAGAGCATACTCGAAGGAAGAGTTCCTTCTTTCTGCAGAGCCGGTCTTCTAGATTATTCCCATAGAATGCCTCATGAAGTCATCATTCTGACCATAATTATTGGTGAAGGTTTAAAGCCAAAATACGGTACCGGCTATTTCTTTTTTTTTTTAGTAAATAGGTAGATAGCCAGTAAATAAAAATTGCTTGACATTGGATATAGCAGTTATCAAATCAAGCTTGTCTACTATGTCTTTGAAAATTACCACCTATTCCCTACATCTTGCAATCTGATTGTGACCTATATAGTAGACTTTAATTTCTTTGGAAACTTATTGTGGGAGTTAAACTAATAATCGAAGTGTTTTTGTATTTATTAACATATTTTTTTGGTTTGTTCATTATGACAATTGTCAGTGGAGAGGTTTCAGAGTTCATAAAGGTGTACTGCTTTGCTTGTATTTAAATTTGTATATCATTGTTGCCAGAGGTCTAGCCTTCGTTACGTATAGCCAATCATCCATCGAGAAAGACGGAAGAAATGCTGTGATAAGTTACGTAACGAGTGCGTTCGAAACCCTTTCTCTGAGTAAGTTGGCCCGTCTTCAAAGAAAGTCACTTTTACATTATAAGTACCAAATTTATTCAACCTACGTAATGCAGAATACAGTCAAAATTTATGTGTAGGTATGATGTGTATTCTGAATAAGCGTTATATTTATGAAATGCATAGATAAAAAGTTATTGCGAAAAAACCGTGTTACAGAGGCCCTGAATCTCATAGTAGTTTAGGGGTCTAGAAGCGACTGTATTGAATTCTCCTTCCAGCGCTGTGCAGACAAAATGCCAAAACAGCTGAATTGTAGAAGTTAAGGTCGTTTGAAAATTATTAGAATATTCTCTCTCTCTCTCTCTCTCTCTCTCTCTCTCTCTCTCTACACAATGAAAATATTTAACTGAGAAAAATTACTTAGTTTAATTTCATTAGTTACCGATATAAATAAATATATACATACATATCTATATATATATATATATATATATATATATATATATATATATATATGACTGGTAAAAATGTTCTGTAATAACAGAATTCCATCTAATAAAAGGAGCCCATAAAAACACCAAAATGTAGAGAGAAAAGTACTATATTTCAGAGACTGCTGTCTCTCTCTTCAGGTATATGAATGAGAAAAGTTTACAGAAAAGGTGGTATTTATACCAAGAGATCTGTCCACAAGTAAGCCAATTTAGGTCACCCCCGCTGATAATCTTCCTTTAATCTTCTTAAGCGTTGGTTGAATGAAAACTTCGTCGACGACATCTGAAATCCACGCGCCTTTTGAGATGTTCATTACCTGCTTCTCTTTTATTAAGGCCGATTCCATCATTTGACTCTTGTACCGGCAGTTGCTGCTATAAATTACACGTGACAAATTCCAGTTTATTCTATGGTTATGTTCATTTATATGGTTGAAAATAGCAGAGTTCTGTTGTCCATACCTAACTGACCGTTTGTGTTGTATTTATCTCTGGGGAAGTGATTTACCTGTAAATCTGATGTAAGATTGGTCACAGTCTTAGCATGGGATCTCATAGACCCCAGAGTCTTTGAGAGATGTCTTTTGTTGGACGTTAATCAGGGATTTGGCTAAGGTGTTTGGGTAGGTAAATGCAAAAGGGTTGGATTTCCCAAGGGTGTGGGTTACTCTCTTAATCGTCTCCAGGTGAGGAATTTTTATTTTATTGTTGGGTGTGTCTCTGGTCTTGTCTTTAGGGGGTCGGTAGAAAATTATGTTTGCTTTTTGAATTGCTTTCTCAATTATATGGTCAGGATACTTTAAAGAGACGAGTTGCTTGCGAATTAGTTCAAATTCTTTTTCCAGGAAATCTGGGAACAAATTCGTAAGGCTCTTAAGAATAGGTTGCTAGCTACACTATCTTGATAGTAATGTCGTGATAGCTAAAGTAGTAAATATATGAAAGTGAGAACGTTGGTTTTCTGTATATGGTAATTTAAAATTGTATTCTGTCGTGTCTCTGATTATTAAAACATCAAGAAAAGGAATTTTGTTGTCTGTTTCCCATTCAACTTTAAATTTGATGCTGGGCACTAATGCGTTTAATTTTGAGAGGAATTCATTAAAATTACCCCACTTATTATCCCAAAATGTTAGGATGTCATCCACGTATCTCATCCACAGCATGTTTTTCGGTTTTATTGCATTTATTACTGTAGTTTCAAAGTATTCCATGTACAGATTGGCTAAAACAGGACGTATAGGACTACCCATACTACACCCGAATTTTTGCTTGTAGAATGATTCCCCGAATGAAAATACGTTATTAGATGCACATAATTCAACTAACTTTATTATTTTGTCAAGCGCCAATGGGAAATGATCTGAATAGGGGGATAATTTTTCCCTTAAAAACTGAAGAAATTCCTGTACTGGTACTTTTGTGAATAGGGAGTCTACGTCAAGGCTTAAAAGTTTTATGTTGTGAAGTAGTATATGTGCTTCTCTGAATTTGTGACAAAAATCTTCCGAATGTTTAATGTGACTGGGAGAAAAAGTGCCTAAAAAAGGAGAAAGGAGGCCAGCTAATCATTTAGAAATTTTGTAATTGAAAGCTCCGGCGCATGAAACGATGGGTCTGAATGGAAGATTGTCTTTGTGAGTTTTGGGAAGGCCATAAAAGTAGGGTAATTTAGGATTAATTACTTGAAATTTCTCTAATAGTTCAATACTCTTTTTGTCTTGGCCAATTAATCTTACTTTCCGAAAAAATTCTGTGGGAACGTTCTGGAGGGGATTTTTCGTCAGTTTTTCGTAAGTATTTGTGTCGCTAAGGAGCTGGTTGATTTTGTCGAGGTAGAAGTCTTTGTCCATTATTACGATTTTGCCGTCTTTGTCGGATCTACTTATTATAACATCTAACTTTTTTTTTCGAGTGGATGGCTATCATGAATCTGCGGGGAACAGGATATTTCTTATGAAGGTCAGTTAAAGCATTTAGTAACACTCCTTTTAAACATATCTCTTCACGGCTGTAGTTTTTGTCAGATATGAATTTATCAAAAGCCACTATGAAGTCTAGGTTGTTTTTGCGGTCTGGCATAAGGGCAAAGGATAAGCCTAAATTTAAAACTAAATGTTGATTTACAGTAAGGGGGGTGTTGGATAAGTTTAAAACTTTGTCTTGTTGTTCAAGATTATTCCATGCGCTATTATCTATTAGGTTATTTAACTTGCATAAAAGTCTGTTGGAATGAGTCACGCTATTATAGGCAGCAATGTCGGAACAGAATGAAATCAGATACCTGTATATGTGGTCCGTAGTGAGGAGGCGAAGATTAGACTGAGTTCCATATATCACTCTGCGTAGCACGAAGATGTCGTTTCTCGTACTGGTGATTCTTTCTTACCAGAAAAATCTTGTGTGATAGAGGGAAGGGGTTTGATTGCAGAGTCCATCTCCCGAATCCGTACATTTTTGGAAAGTACTGTTCTTTGAGGCATTCTTCCAAAAAGTGTTTTTGGTTTTTCAGCCGGTGTAGTCTGTTCAGTTCTTTCTCAAACTTGCGGAAAACTGGCTTGACTTCTTAATAAAGGAGAAGCAGGTAATGAACATCTCAAAAGGCGCGTGGATTTCAGATGTCGTCGACGAAGTTTTCATTCAACCAACACTTAAGAAGATTAAAGGAAGATTATCAGCGGGGGTGACCTAGATTGGCTTACTTGTGGACGGATCTCTTGGTATAATACCACCTTTTCTGTAAACTTTTCTCATTCATATACCTGAAGAGAGAGACAGCAGTCTCTGAAATATAGTACTCTCTCTATTTCATTTTTGGTGTTTTTATGGGCTCCTTTTATTAGATATATATATATATAATATATATATATATATATATATATATATAGTATATATATATATATATATATATATATATATATATAAAATGAGAGAGAAAGAGAGACAAAGTACGAGAGCAGTTGCCATTAGCTAATTCCAAGATCATTCTTTAACTGAGACTGAATCAAGTCATTCATAGTCATAAAAACATTGCACCAAATAACAGTTGTAACATAAAGAAATTGGTTGGTGACAATGTGTATGACGACATTTTATGCCACAATGATATAAATAGAAAATTTTTAAAAATCATGCGAGGGTACGTTTAAATTAAATTATTTTTTTCCTGTCCTGCTACTTCTGCATATTTTTTTACATATCTATTAAGAATATTTTTGTATTTATCAAAAAATATAGCTGTAAAAAAGAACTTTTCCTTATGTTATCCTATAAGCAAAGAACTTTATAACAATTTAAAAGTTACTGGATGCTGTAAATAAATAAGAGACGCGAGAAATTCATCCCGTAACTTGATAGAGCACAATCGAGCAAACACTCAACTTATCAGGTTATTATTAATGGAAAGCGACGCATGTCGTTCCATTGGCAGTCTGCTCTCTCTCTCTCTCTCTCTCTCTCTCTCTCTCTCATGCACCACAGAATAACCTCGACGGGAAACCTGGAAAATGAGTTACGATTCCGACATGTGAAGTTGCTTCCTAGAAAGAGAACATTTAGCAAATTTCCTGTCGGGGAAAAACATTTCTCTGCCACGAGAATTACGGCTTTTTAAATGAAGTCCGGAAAGCAAACTAATTTCACCCTTTGAAGTGTTAAACCAAACCCAAAGGTGATGATTGAACTGAGGAACAGTCGTTGTACTTCTAATGATCTATTTACATTTGTATCAGTTTCTTTACCAATATGTTGATTTATCTTTGTTCTCGAAAAACTTATCTTTTTTTTATTATTTCCTATCTTCTGCTACTGGTTTCAAATGAACTCATGATTTTTGGAAGCTTCAATTTCATATTAATAGCCCCAGTATACCTGTTCCAAATGACCAGGGTTCGCCTCCTGAATAATAATAATAATAATAATAATAATAATAATAATATAATAATAATAATAATAATAATGATAATAATAATAATAATAATAATAATAATAATAATATAATAATAATATAATAATAATATAATAATAATAATAAAAGCCCTCCACTGGAGCCAGTGCAAGAAACACCAGCTACCTTGCAGTAATAAGTGGTACGAGCACCAACATGAAGGAGTGATAGAAAGTGATCAGGCAAAGATCTTCTGGGACTATGGTATCAGAACAGATAGGGTGATACGTGCAAATAGACCAGATGTTACGTTGATTGACAAAATCAAGAAGAAAGTATCACTCATTGATGTCGCAATACCATGGGACACCAGAGTTGAAGAGAAAGAGAGGGTAAAAATGGATAAGTATCAAGACCTGAAAATAGAAATAAGAACGATATGGGATATGCCAGTGGAAACTGTACCCATAATCATAGGAACACTAGGCACGATCCCAAGATCCCGCAAAAGGAATCTGGAAAAACTAGAGGCTGAAGTAGCTCCAGGACTCATGCAGAAGAGTGTGATCCTAGAAACGGCGCACATAGTAAGAAGAGTGATGGACTCCTAAGGAGGCAGGATGCAACCCGGAACCCCACACTATAAATACCACCCAGTCGAATTGGAGGACTGTGATAAAAAAAAAAAATAATAATAAATAAAATAATAATAATAATAGGGAAAAACCTTCTATCGCGAGAGTATATATAATGTCCTAAAGGGTCCACACTAATAAAAAGTGTTAAGAGTCAGTGCATAATTTTTAAAACTTTACAAAAATCTTTCGAACACTTCCCTGGGTTCTTCTTCAGTCCAAGATTTTTGTAGTTTTAAAAATTATACACTGACTCTTAACAATTTTTATTATTGCGGACCCTTTTAGAACAAATAATAATAATAATAATAATAATAATAATAATAATAATAATAATAATAATAATAATAATAATAATAATAATAATAATAATAATAATAATAATAATAATAGGGTGTTCCAAAAAAAATCCATTTGAACGCCAACACTGATGAGGAGCACCGTTCTGCTGTTCGAAAGTGTTCCTTTCCATAGTAATATACTCTAATTTATAATTGTGTATTTTCTTTATAACAGATTGTTCTTCACGAGACGGTGAATTTCTTAACAACAACAACAATAATAATAATAATAATAGAAATAATAATAATAATAGATGAGGATGAGACCGTTGAAATATACAATATCGACCGGGCAAGTTATAGATCTCTTGGTGTCTACACAATAACTGAATCACTTGGAATTAAAAAAACAATTGATCATACGAATAACCAAGAAATCACAAATACTTCAGAAATGAACATCAAATTCGATGAGAGCAAGTTCTCTAAAAGCGAGAACACGCTTTTCAATATACATTTTGAATTAGATTCTTCGCGCAAGATTTAGACGTTTACGATAACTCCAGGAAAATGACTTGCGAATTCATTATTTGTTGTGGGAATGAGGGACCAGAGGTATGTGAATATACGGGCCTCTTCTGGCTATGACTCTACTTCGGTTGACAAGTAAAGTTTGATTATAACAACTTAGATAGAAAACTTCGCTGAAGTTGCTACTTATGAAGGTGAAAGCATAATCTTAAAACCCTCTGTAAAGATCTCTCTCTCTCTCTCTCTCTCTCTCTCTCGTTCCAGCCATATGTCTGCTAACAAAACGCGAGGCATCAGCTTCACAATGGCCGTTTCCAGGTCACATTCTTTTCACAGAGGCAGCAAATGAATTCCAATTGCAATAAAGGAGACAGTTATTTCTTGCTGATGCAGATTTATACTCTGGAATACATCGGTAAATGCAGATAGGTGAATATGTATTATTTCAAAGGACAGCTGATTATACTAATATGCAGTTATGACTACGCGCCAATACTTCGCTGAAATAGTTGTCTCTGAAATATCGAATGTTTTTGTTCATAAATTAGATAAAAGTAAGCGAGAATTCCTTAATTATTAAAAACTCTATCTAAACAGTATTTTGAACAAGTACAAGTTCTCTTAATGTTATGAAACTCGATGAAATTACAATACATTCCTCTACGAAGCTCTTTCTTAAACCTTTATTACTATTTAAGTATCTAAATCATTACTCCTTATATAACAAAAACATCGATATAAACAAACAAATAACAACTACATATATTATTTATATCACTTTATAGGAATGAATCATGTCACTTCCGTGAAAGTTGCCAGAGCCATAAAATACAACGGATTTTCCAAAAGGATTCAACAGGGTCCGTTGCATTTTGAGTCACTGATTAGGAGAGCCTTCGAATTTGTTATTAATCCAAGTTATGTTTCAGATATAAACAAACTCTGTGATCAATATCTGGCACTGACATTAGGAAATATGTCAAGCGAGTAAAGTACCCTCTGCCACGGTGTGCTACAGGTATTTTGCCTGACAGTTTTTCGATTGTCTAGGAAAATGGCTAAGAATCTACTATTCTTACATAATAAGTTATGAAAAATATTTATGGAATACTTTTCCCTATTTATCTATAGGACTTCAACGTCATCTAATGAGCTGAAGCGACAATACAGTCATTCTAATGTATTGTAGGACAGAGGGTCAAATATAACAAGACATATACAGACACGGAGCAAACAATTGTCTAGCGAAATCGTCCCTTTAAAAAAAAGAAAAAAAAAAGTAGAATATGCGCCGAAGGCAATCGAGTTTTCTGTACAGCATGTAATGGTGTATGAAACTCTCAGCCACTGCCCATGAAACTGTGGCGGCCTGTGTTGTTGGCACCTCTCGCGCTGCAAGACGCACGATCATGGCTAACTTTAACCTCAAATAACATAAAGAATTTTTAGGTTAGAGAGCTGCAATTTCGTATGTCAGATGATTGGACAGTGGATGATCAACATACCAATTTGCAACTCTCTAGCCTCAGTCACTTTCAAGATCTGAGGGCGGAGAGGAAAAGTGCGGAGGGACAGACAAAGCCATCTGAATGGTTCTCGTTTACAGAAAACTAAAAACGGATTAAAAGCCTCTCATAATTTGGTCTATTCGTGTGACAGAAGCCGTTGCGAAGTCGTTGGAAGGATCTTGAGGGAGGAAGAAGGAAGGGCGTTTGTGACACTTAGAGACTTCGGGAGATTTAATAACCAATTAACAGCATCTTGAATCCAATTTCAGGAGAACGCCAAAAATGTCTAAACTGGCAGGGTGTCTTATAATAATAATCTCCAAATAAGAATAATAGAAATAGCTGTTCTTAGATCGGGCAGTAAGAGAGAGAGAGAGAGAGAGAGAGAGAGAGAGAGAGGAGGAGAGGAAGGTGTGGGCTGAACGACTGGAGTCTTTTCTCGATGTTCAGGTCCTTGAACGAGCTTGTGATAGCGATGTCTATTCCCCGGGATCGGTTTTAGTTTTCTGAAAAAGAAACCATTGAGTGGCTTTGTCTCGTCCACACTTCTTCTGTCCGCACTTTCTGTCCGCTATCAGATCTTAAAGACGACTGAGGGTAGAGGGCTGCAAATTGGTAAGTTGATCATCCACCCTCCAATCATCCAACATACCAAATGACAGCCCTCTAGCGTTAGTAGTTTCTATTCTATTTAAAGTTAAACTAAGTCATGATCGCGCGACTGGCAACGCTATAAAATAGGCCACCACCCGTTCATTTTTGACTTGTAAGTTTTGCTCTTCCTTTCAGTGACGCGGTGGATGAATGAAGGAAGGATTATAAATAAGCAGGTCATCCATAGACTTCTATAAATCGAACATTCGCAAATATAAGAGATTCAATCCCTCTCATGATCTATAACAGCCTCAAGTTTAGCCATCTTTAATTGAAGGCGTCTGGTACAGTAATACCATATGAACTGTTGATGAAAATACGAACATTAAAACCTTCCATTATGATGACTAATGAGCAACTTTAATTTGGTTTGCTGCTCCAGATCGGATTGCCATTCATTGTGTAGAATACATTTGACAACTTCTATCACTCCTGTCACGGTAACGTACGATAATGGGAATTCCCTGCGGCTTAGAGGCCCGAAATTTAGGAGGCTCGAGCGACTGCGATAAACAACCGTGATGTAATTCGCTCCAGAAAGGGTTGATTGATTTCCCACTGCGCTGCTCATCTGGATTGGAAACTGAGAAGCTAAGGAAGCCGCTAAGAAAAACTATAATGTTCTAAAGGTCCAAAATAATATAATTGTCAAAAATTTGCGTAAAACTTTATAAATACTCCAGATAAGCTTTCAAAGATGAACCCAGAGAAGGGCTAGAAAGTTTTTTTAAAGTATTTATCAAGTTTTGCACGAAATTTTAACAATTATATTATTGTGGACCCTTTAGAACATTTTATGAACTCTCGTGATAGAGAGTTTTTCCTAACAAAAACCATACGTTACATAAAGTTAATACTACATATCAAAATAGACATGAAAGTTTGAAGGTAAAAAACAGTTTATCATAAAAATAAATTCTGTTGTTGACATATTATATTATGTTGACAATTATGTAGATGATGTTATGACTTTTTCAAAAAAAAATTAATTAAAAAGTAATAGCAACTTCATAGCTAGCGCCAGAGCATATTGCATAAGTATGATTCCTAGTAGGTTTATGTATATATAACTGTCTATCTGTCTGTATGGATGTAGGATATATGTGTTTAATCATTTTAGCAAAGGTATTAAAGTATACAAATACATATTGACCTTCAAAATAAGCACCATTATCCTGACATCCTTTCAGCGTTCAGCGACCATGGACAGAAGGCCTATAAAAACCTATTTTCAAAGCTTTAAAGCCTCTTCCCAAAAATAGAAAGAGTTGCCAGCAGTATTTTCTTAGACTTGAAACACTTAAAATTCACGTTGCATTCTGATTCACACCCATTCCAGCACCTGGAAAATGTCAACTTCGCGCCCCCCCCCCCCCCCCCCCCCCCCCCCCCCCCCCCCCCCCCCCTCCGCTCTCTTCTCTCTCTCTCTCTCGCTCTCTCTCTCTCTCTCTCTCTCTCTCTCTCTCTCTTAAATTAATCATTTTCGCGATAATTTTCATGCTATGTTCCTCTTTGATATGGAATATAAAAATAGTGAGCAATATTCTTTCATTTTCATTTTGCTTCATGACCGAAGTCATCACGCTGGACATAATCGTTGACCTCTTCATTCTTCACTTTCTTTCCTGTATCACTTGTCGACTCCTGATCTCTCACAACTCATACCATTATTTCTTTCATATATTCAAGAGACATTTTTGGAGAGCTAATTCTATTTTTATGTCTTTTTTTTTCATTCTTCCCTGGTGAATACTCTGCTATTTTCCTCTCTTTAAGGTCATTACGATGATTTGTTGGACTCATTCTATTGTGTATAGTGTTATGTTATAGCAAACATTTCTAATGTTGCTAATACCACAGAGTGCCTTAATAATCATAATGATAACCGCATGAGTCACTAAAATTTGTGAAGAAATCAACAATGACATCAGTGTCAAAATATATTTAGAATATTTACAAAACGAGAGCTTTCGAGAATCTGCTCGTAATCCCTTATCAAGGTGACCCGAGCACGTTCTCGAAAGCTCTAGATTTGCCTATACTTTAATATTCTATATCTAAACTGACATCATTGTGGATTTCTTCACTAATAATAATAATAATAATAATAATAATAATAATAATAATAATAATAATAATAATAATAATAATAATAATAATAATAATATCATGTAGATGAGAATAATGCATGAAATTGTTATAATATTGAAACCAACTTATTCTTTGTAATAATAAAGTCAGTGTCATTTCATCGTACAAAATTAGGTGTCATAAAGTATATAATACAAGGTAATTACGGTAGAGATGCTGGTGAACCCCTGGCGCCCCCCCCCCCACCCCAAACACCATAGTATACACCAAAAAGCCCAGAACTTATATAATCAGGTCATTTATCTGTACATAAACGAAATGCTTGAAACGATTAGCGCTTCATAGATTGCAGCGGAATATGTTAGTAAATACACAATAACTTTAGCATATTCATTGCATAGAAAATTTGGAATTTTTAAAGTTGAAAATACTGCGCATATTTCCAGATTATTTGCTAATAGTTTGTTTCGTCTCTGTTCAACTCAAGGTTTATAATTCTACATAGAATAATATATTCTTTGTAATAACAGGAGAAAATGCCAGAAAATAGATAGAACTCAAAAGCCAAACTGACCAGTCTAAAATATTAAAAATAGCTTCCGTACTCAATTCTAATTATACAGGCAAAATAAGGAAATAAATACATAAATAATTAAATAAAAAATCATTGACGGAACAAATGAAGTTATAACTGCCAAACTATCAGTAAATAATCTGGAAAGCCCGGCAGTATTTTCAACTTTAAAAATTCCAAAATTACTATGCGTGCCCTAAACTGCGTGCGTATGTGTGTGTTTGTGTGCGTTTGTGCATACAAACATGATGAAGTAAAATAGCTTAACAAACCACTTCAGAAGGAAGCGGAATCAGCAAATGTTACTATCATGACAATGGTGAATAAAGCAAAAATTATACTTGAATACTCATAATTAGTCTATTACATCATTCGTTACGTAACGAATACACGCTATAAAAGCAAGAATAAAAAAATTAACGGCTTACGGAAGTCATTGTAGGTAAAAAGAAGTCATTTGAAAATGAAAAATCGAAGTCTAATTATTTGGAAGATTGGTCATAGATAACCCATCCGCTCCAAAGCTGGAGAATACGAAGAGCAAGAAACAATGAGAAATGAAAGAGGAAAATCCAGTAGTGGATCTTCAGAAAGGATTCCAACGGCACTCGACCTCAGGGTCGGTCAGGCCTCGAGGATTCCTGAATATAGACAATAGGCATCGATTTTGCAGAATCCTCACTTGGGCTCCTGAATTGGGTTTTTCTTTCTTTCTTTTTTCGTCATTTTTGTTTTGCTTTGAGATGAAGAACCCTTCTGCTTAAGAGAGAGAGAGAGAGAGAGAGAGAGAGAGAGAGAGAGAGAGAGAGAGAGATGATGATGATGATGATGATGAAATAGACATATGCTTTTGAAATATTATGGGAAAACTCCTGGGGCATTATGGAATAAATTCACGTCATATTTATTTGGATAGATGGGTTCCACAGGCCTATATAATTAATAGGCTATATAGGATTCAAGTAATGTTACAGGGGAAAAATATGTCGATGAAAATGGAATCTAATATGGAAACTTTGTAAAATATTCTAGTATCCTCACCACTAATCATATTATCATCGATCGACTAAAAATAATAACAACTGAGATTTGTTTTAATTTCCATAATCATTTTGATATCATTGTTACGATCATTTACCCATTGTACCTCAAGGATAGAATGAATACGAAGCTTTAAACGCGTTTAATGTTATTTGCAGCAAGATAAGGTACACCTGATCATATTATCAGAGAGAGAGAGAGAGAGAGAGAGAGAGAGAGAGAGAGAGAGAGGAGGGTGTGGAGGGGTAATCGTAGACAGTAAAAATATAGATATTTGTTCATAGATTTTAATTGCGCTAGTTTTAACTAACCTTTATAAGCATAGTATTCATTTAATAACGTCAACACAGTATGTATTGGCGTTGATAAAAAGTCTTTAATTTATAGTAAAAAAAAATCATATTTAATGCATTTTAAAACAGATGTAAGAAAGTTATTTGTATTTTGATCTTTAAACCTTTTAGATAACTTATAACATTTTCACTGATTTTTATTTGTTTTTACAAGAATATTTGTTTATCTTCACGCCGTTTATCGTGAAAGGGAAGGCTTTTGAGAGAGAGAGAGAGAGAGAGAGAGAGAGAGAGAGAGAGAGAGAGAGAGAGAGAGAGAATTGGTCACCAATATATTTATACTTTAATTGCTGACTCATAGCCTAAACCTTTAAGAAGAAAGCCTCTACAATATCAGCCATGTCTTGCGCTCATTATCAGTGCATTGAACTTCTAATCACACACTGCGATATCTACCTCTTTGCATCCCTTCCCAAAATGACTGTATATTGAATTCTATTCTCTCTTATTCGCCTTTAAACCTATCCCAATTTTCATCCTTTCACTCCTTTTAATCCTCATAACATACCTTGTGGCACGCAATCGCCGCTTTCATTGAATGATACATTCATGCCTGCACTCCTTTCATTCTATAATTACTTATGAGTATCTTCATCTTTTCCTCAACCGTAAAGTGCCCACTAAGTATTTGACCTATTTATTACACGAGGGAGAGACATTATTGCTACAGACATGACATTACCCACGTAGACCTTTCCCGTAGCCTCCCTAGTGTAGCACTCATTTCTCTCCTTGGGTTTTAATTAACACGTAACGGCTCATTCTCTCTCTCAGCACTTTTTATATTTCTGCCCCGTTAGTTTGTATTATTTTGAAAATGTGCAGCTTAGTTCACCAACAAGCAAGAGAACAAGCGAATAACAATAAAGCTAGAAGAAAGAGGCGGTGAAAAGTCTCGAAGGTAATATTGTAAGGTTACCTCTGTCAAATTTTAGTTCAAACTTGCCCTTCTTCACTTTTTTTTATTTTTTTTTTATTTCTTAATTTATTTATACGCAGACCGTACATCAAACAATAACATTCACATCAACTGCATGTTCTACATCTATTTGTAAATAATGTTAACCGCAAGTATTAGCCCACAGGAGATAAATTTATTTATTTATTTGTTTATTTTAAAATTTGGTTCTATTAAATTTCCATGTCTGTTCAAAATAAGTATTGGCATCAAAACAAACATTTTTGGCGGACGTATTATCTGAATGATTTGTAAGCATAAATTATATTGGAAACTACAATGATATTTAAGAACACGACGGGGATTAGATTACAGTAACAGTGCCGTATATACGAATCTTTAATCATGAAGGAAACTATTACTAAGAATGTTTTGGTTTTTACGAATATTTTCTATGTTACAACTATTATTTGCCGTTACTATCCTCCCGTGCATTCATTTCCAAAATAAAATTCGTGTAAAAATTATCCATAGCACATTCCTCAATCAGATTAACAAATGCTCAGTGTCTTGTGGAACAGCCACCACAGTAATACCATGATAAAAGTGACAGGCAGAACAGTAATACCTGAATAAAAGGGACAGTTACCACAGTAATTTCTGAATAAAAGTGTCAGTCATCACAGTAATGCCTGGATAATAGGGACGGACAGCTCAGCAATATCTGGATAAAATGGACAGTTATCACAATAATGTCTGTCCGTTCACACACCAATGTTCGAAGGGTGAACGTTTGCATTAATAAAGTAGAATTGTCAGTTGGACCGTCAACACAAAACCTCCCCCCTCTTCCTTTACCCCCCATTTTCCCCTTGCACCTCCCCCTTCTCACTTCTCTCCCTGCACTCCCCTATCCATATTTTCTCCCCCTACATGTAGTGTGTCCTGCAGAGTTTTTCCCAGCAGCGCCAGGTTGGTCAGCTAGTTTATCTTATATATAAAAGTGAATGTTCGTAAGTTTGCGTGATATAGAAATCCGAAGTGCTTGACCGATGTAGATAAAATTTGGTGTTTGGCCATCATTTGATACAACTTAGAGAATAGGGTAAGCTTGAAACCTTAACCCCCTTGATGGATAGATAAGAGCAGATATTACGAGAGATCCGAAGAGATTCGTTTTGTATCATAACTGAAGCCAAGACGAAAGAAAACGTTCCAGTCATGGTTTCCACAACATATGTAAATATTACATGTCAACTGCGCTATTTTTATTTGACAATTTTTTGTAGTATATTTAAATATCATAATTTTCTGGTTGTACTGGTGTCACTGCGAGGCTTAACACTTCCCAAATAACCACTAAGTGTTTGGAACGGGAGTGTATTTTGGGAGTGTATACACAACAGTACTGTTGTTGTACTCTCATCACTGACGTGTTCTCAAACACTAATGTAGTTTCTGATAATTTATGATTATAAATCAAACAGAAAATATTTCCACCAAAAATGTTTGTTTTGATGTCAATACTTATTTTGAAGAAATATGGCAATTTAATAAAACCAAATTTTAAAATGAATAAATAAGATAAATAGATATCTCTTCTGTAGGCTTATCCATGGGGTCAACATTATTCACGAGTAGCTGTAGAACATACAGTCAATGTGAATATTACTGTTTGACTTGTGGGTCTGGGAAAGAAATAAATAAATAAACAAATACATGATCTGTGGACTAATCTATGGAGCCAGCAAACGTCTTGATTTATTTTTTTTTGCAAACGTCTTTGATTTATTTTTTTTTAAATATCTATATTAACCAAAACCACACCACGTTACTTTCTTTCTAAGGTAAATGATTGACTGCAAATCAGAATTTTCCCGGGCAATGCCATGTTTCCAGCTAGTATATATATATATATATATATATATATATATATATATATATATATATATATATTATATATATATATATATACTTTGTCTGTGTTTTTATGTATTATAAACAATATGTATTAATTCATGAATTCGGGTAAACTTGAAAAGAATCATCACCAATTTCATATATGATTAAACTTGAATGGTGAAAACATTTTCATTATAAACTTCACAGAGTAAAAGAGAGTGAAAGCTATAAAATGGGGACTCTGGAGGTCTGCTCTGCAATAAAGGTGAGAGAGCCTCTTGCTTTTTTACGATGTCTTCGCTAGAAGGTCATTAACCTAAGACTTCCTGTTTTGGAAGCTTGCATGTGAAGATATTTTAATTATGAGTCAAACAAATCGAAGACAAGCCCCGAAGTACCTTATGATATCACGAAATGTCTCTCCTTCGAGGAATATTCAAAGAAGAAAAGGTTCAGTCATACCAAGCGTTAAGATAATGGAAGGATATACGGAGGGTAGGGATCCTTCTCCTGTGCAGACTGACGTGTCATGACTACCTCATAAATCTCAGTAACTGCATTTGAAGCTTATTGGTGGTCATTCATCAAGTGTTTTCACTCTTTGACAAGGAACCCAACATTGCAGATGCAAAAGGCTCGTTGACGCTCGTAGGCAACACAGAAAAAATACGCAGGATGAAAAGATGAGAGACTGACGACCTCAATGCTGCCATAAGAAAGAAAACAAATAAACTTTGGCGCAATCGAGTTTTCTGCACATCGTGTAATCAAGGCCGAGAATAGATCTATTTTCCGGTGGTTTTCATATAATGCTGTATGAGCAGCGGCCTATGAAACTTTTAACTACGGCCCGGTGGTGGCCTGCCCTATTTCGTTGCCAGACGCACGATTATGGCCAACTTAAACCTTAAATCAAAGAAAAACTACTACTAAGGCTAGAGGGCTGCAATTTGGTATGTTTGATGATTGGAGGGTGGATGATCAGCTTAACAATTTGCAACACTCTAGCCTCAGTAGATTTTTAAGATCTGAGGGCAGACAGACAGAAACAGTTTTCTTTTACATAAAACAAAAAAAATAAACAGAACTACCTTTGTTTAAGACCGACTCATCTCTCGTCAAATGGCAGGGGAATGTTTCTGTTCATCAGACAGAGAAAGAACGGGAAGGGAAAAGGGATATCGATCTTGTATTGAACAAACGGTAGAATCCGGAGAACGAGAACGAGAACGAGAACGAGAACGAGAAGGGGGTCGTGAGCGTTCAAAGTGTTTTTTCCTCAGCCCTTGTGAATGTCAAAGCTTTATTCAGCAATGGAGCCGTGTGCCTCAAAACGACGTTTGTGTCCTCACAGTTGTAAGTTGCGCAAGGCGTCGAGTCATTGATTTATTTACTAAAAATTACTGACGAAAGTCTCCCTAAAGAAACTATTAGGTTGCAGCACTAAAGGTTAATCATACATTTTACTAAAACGTACCATGACACAAAAGGCATATGCGTATTAAAATTGGAACCATCACAGTTTTTGCACATATAGGGAAGTGCTGCTCTCTCTCTCTCTCTCTCTCTCTCTCTCTCTTCTCTCTCCTTGTTTTCCTTCATAGATTTTGTGATACGGTCCCTTCTTTCAGTAGATCTCTCTTTCTCTCTCTCTCCTATTCACTTGTATAGCTTGTGTTCTCTCTCTCTCTCTCTCTCTCTCTCTGAATGAAATGAGCGTTAGTATCCCTTGACTCATTCCCTCAAGACCCCAAGTCAGTGCCCACTAATTGAAGCAGAGATGCCCCGTCCGCAAAATAAGAAGGCAATTGTTCTCCATTTGCCGCCTTTCAGAAACAGGAGAAAAGAAGAAGTTTATAATGCGCATTTCACGAACCCGAAGACTCAGTTATGTAAGGCACAGATAGTTGATTAACCTTCTCCATTAAGTATTCCTTCAGTTGGGGGGGGGGGGGGGGGGGGGGGGGGGGGGGGGGTGGAACTGGGGAGGTCATTTGCGGGGGGGGGGGGGGGGGGGGGGGGGGGGGTGGAACGGGTTTTTCTTTGCTTGCTGGGATTCGGAAATGGGAAGTACCAGAGAAACAAGAGGTCCTATTGGATCTTAGAACGTGAAATTAGTCTCCGATACTTTATGTTTGCTTTACCCTATTGCTAATTATTAGCGAAATGAAGTATTTTCATAAACAATCTCATGCGTAGTTTGAACAATTTATGAGGTTGCAAACTTTAACCTTTTATGCAAACTATAACCTTACATCAAAGTCTTATACAGTATTATCATGTTATCTTAAGAGTAATCAATTTTCACTACTTCCACTGCTATCGTTCGACCAATATCACTACATCTGCCACTACTACTATTTATAATTGTAACAGTGCCTGCAAAAAACATAACTTCTATCATGCGTTTAAAACTTTCGCACTTTTCCAATTCCGCTATTTTATTGACATCTAAGAATAAACGTATTTTAATTCTACAACTTCCATAAGCAATGAAAAAATCATGACGTGGATACGGAAAAAGATTAAACTTAAACTATCTAAAAAGACATGATAAAAGACATGTACATTTTTAAAAAAAGCATTTGAGAACCTAATAATAATTCGATGTTCAAGTTTTAAGTGGTAATAAAGTATTGCTAAATATTACTAAAGTACTTTATATATTTGTGTTGCAAAGATAAAGAGTGAGTATGATTTGATTAGATTAATGATTACAAGACTAAAATGGAAATTCTCCAAGTCATTACAAAACGTCAATTTTGACAACAGTGGCTTCTCGTCTTCTCGATTTCCTCATATCTTCTGAAGCTCTTTCTGCTGAAAGTCTTGAATCCCAAGTGGCTTCTCTAACTGCATTCGAGCAGACTCTATAATTATGAGCGTTTGATTAATTGCCATCACAGTTCCTTGCCTAGAGCCCTAGACCTTCCTCGCTCTCTGATGATTCGTAGGAGGACTACTCAAGAAATTGATCTGTTATTTCCAGTTCACGTTGATTTCATTCTACTGTAATAAACGAATCACATTTGTATCTCTCCATTACGAAATGAGTCATTTGTCAAGATAATTTTCGTGTAAGTGACGCAAAATGAAACTTTAATGTAAACCTCGTTTGTCTTCGGATTATGTTGTTATTTGCATTGGACCAAAGAATAAATAATTATATGCTACGTATGACTGTATCCACTTACATAATAACAGTAGTAAAAGACTGCAATCGACTTTACATAGAAAACTATTATCCCGGGAGTTAAGAAACTACTCCTCTAAAATAAAGTACTTTTGGCATAAAATAAATTTAATGAAGAGGGTATTCGGGAGTTTCCAAGTTTCACGGTAGATTTATGGAAATCTTCGCAAAAAAGAAGAAAAAAAAACTCTCCCTATGCTAGTATATTAAAGAACTTTTCAAGATGTAAAGAATTGGGTGGGTTGCTGATTTTGTGGGCAAAGTCGGGTGCTGTTCTTGGTTTGGATTTTGGTGTCTGTCTAAGGAATTTTATTCTTAAAGATATTCTTCGTAGTCTCCAAAAAAAAAAAAAAATTATATGAATTATTTTCTCTTTTTACTTCGGATACTTGAAAAAGCATCTCTTTGAAAGATGTGTCTGGTTGTCATCGTGAATGGAACTTGCTTAAGCTTCGGCTGCATCAGAGATTTTCCAATATCTCAGAAATCATTCTGCGCTTCATATATGCTAATCTCACATCTTTGATTTCCTATTGATCTTTACTACATTGCTATGGAGAATGTTTTTCTAATAAAATATAAGAGACCTTTAAACAGGAATTAGAAAACGTCGACGACAAACTAATGATCTCAGAGAATATTATGAGAATTGTCCAGGGTGCAAAGAAACCTTTCTGGTATTTACCAGACAAGCTGCATATGCCATCCATCGGGTAATTCTGTCCTCTAAATACCCTGTTGACGTCGTATTAGATATTCAGTAGGCGTAGAAAATATTATTTTACAAGAAATTGTTTCCTACCTCCGCGTGATTGTGTTAATTTTATCGAAGAGTGTCTTCGTGCTCTCCACAATTCGTCTTGAAATCCTTTCTTATATCTTTTTAACGACAAAGGAATCGAGAACACGCCTTCCAATTACGCAAGTTTGAACTCGACCGCTGGAAAAGTAATAGTACAACATTTGATAACCAGCACCTTCAATTCTGTTCCACTTTCCGTATTTCTGAGGTGGAATTCACGCTGAATATAACCGCCGCTTGGTATCTGGGAGGGAGGTTTTTATACGTAGCCTGGGGTCAAAGACAAGGAATTGGCATTTCTCAGTAGCTAACCGCTGAGTGCAGAATATTTTTAAATGATGATCATAGGAGACGCTTAGCATTATTGCTATTCGTTTTTCTCAAAATATCAATTTATTTTCTTTCAGTGTAAGTTCGATCTGATGACCTTAGAATGTGGGTAGCTGTGTGGGAACTGAAAATAATTTGGATAACATATTAGTGGTGAATATAAATATCACTCCTGTCTTCAGAGAATTTATTGATGATTGTGTAACTATAATCACGGGTTACGAAAACAGCACGTTTTCATTTGGTAAATGATGTACTGATGTGACCGATTATATTATATATAAATATATATATATATATATATATATATATATTATATATATATATATATATATATATATATATGTATATGTATATTGCCAGGGAATACTCTGAATGACAGCCGATCATTTACCTTGGAAAGGAAATAACATGTGGTATGGTTCTGAATAACATGTCGCACTATAACGAAACCCGCCGCCACCCCATCCCACCCCCCCCCCCCCCAGTAAAGCTAAATACCCTCTAAATTGATACACACCCCACTAAACTTAAGCAAACTCCCATTAAACCTAGATATGCTCCCTTTCAATTGAAACACCAATAGACCAAAACACAGCCCTATTAACCTAAACACATCCCCCACTAAACAATGCCACCAAACCAGAATACACTTGCTATTAAACTAAACAGTCCACTAAACTTAAACACACCTCCCCCAAACCTAAACACATCCCCCAAACAAATACACACCATACGCTCAACCTCAATGCAACCCCTGCTAAACTGAAACACGCACAAACTAAGCTGAAACACAACCCACTAAACCTAAATACACAAACAATGAATTAAAACGCACCCCCATTATGCCTAAACACATCTACCACTAAACCTAAGCAACTCTCCTGCCAAACTAAGCACATACATCAGTAAACATAAAACATCCCTCCCACTAAACCTAAACACACACCAACCTGTAAACCTAAACACACTTGTCACTAGACCTAAAGGTACCCTCACTGTACCTAAACTCACCCCCAATAGGCCTAAACACAATCTCCCCCCGCCCCCACCACCAAAAATCAAAAAATTAACACACCACCACTAAACCAGAACACATCCCCACTAAACATAAACACCCAACTCACCAAACTTAAAGACACCTTACTAAACCTAAACACAGATAACCCACTAACCCAAAATGCACCCCCCAAAACACGCCCCACTAAACTTAAACACATCTCCACCTTATTTTAACACACACACCCACTAAACCTAAACACATCCACCACTAAACTAAACATCCCTCCCACCAAACCTAAATGTACCCCAAGTAGGTACAGCCCCATTAAACCTACACACACACAAACCACCACTAAAACTAAACATACTTCTCACTAAAACTAAATGTAACCTCCACTTAACCTAAACTCACGCCATCCACTAAACCTAAGCTCCCTTCTCACCAAACCTAAACACACACCACCCACTAAACATAAACACATCGTTTATCAAATCTAGATGTACCACAGCTAAACTTAACACACACCATCCATTAAACCTAAACCCCATCACACCGACCCTAAACACCCCCTCACTAAACCTAAACACACACCATCCTAAGCCTATAAGTACACCCCACTAAACCTTAGCACATCCCCCTCTAAACCTAAACACACCCTGCTAAACTAAAACACACCCTACTAAATCTCAAACACATCTACCACCAAACCTAAACATATTCTCCGCCAAACATAAACGCCTTTCCCATTAAACCTAAACACACCTCTCACTAAACCTAAAAGCACCCCACAAAACCTAGACTCACACCCCTCACTATCCCTAAATGTAACTAAACCTAAACATATGCCCCTGCTTAGCTAAACACACCCCCACCAAATCTCAACACACCCCCACTAAGCCTAAATGCACCCTCACTAAACTTAAACCTTGGTACAGAATTAATAATCACAGGAAAGACAACCATTTTCAATGGTCTCGAGTTCATGAAAGGGGGAACAGCAATATACTTTCCGTATATGCAAGGAAGCTCTTGTTTGATGCCATAATATTTCAAGAATCGATGCAACCGTCCTTTCCTTCTCGTCTCAATGACAGACTTTCATCATATCAATGTAAATCCGCTTGTCACCTATTGCGTCAAACAACTGCCCATCTCATTTGTTGCTGTTAATGATATGACTTCAGTAGCATTTGAAATTAACGTCTGTGTGTTTGTCGATCGTATTGTCAAATCGTAGATCGAGAACAGTAGTGCATTCATTCATTAATCTCGATGAAACTAGAAACAGGAAGTTCATTTCTAATCAGCCCAGTCGCTGGATTCTCTCATCCCCTCGCTGGTGTTGAAAGATGATGCATTAGGAAATAGCTCTTTGATAATTAGGATGAACAGATTTAGCACTCGTGTCTTATTTCACTGCTCTAGGAATATAGGCAAGTATGAGCCACCATGGATTCCATAACGTAAATTATAATTAACGTTTTTTACTTCCCCATTCCTCGATGCTCAGTCATCTCTCTCTCTCTCTCTCTCTCTCTCTCTCTCTCTGGTCTTGCTATAACAGGCCATATCATGTAGAGTATAAGTTTCTACGGTTCAATACATTTAGCCTCCCAAAATTTACGTCATTGACAACTGGTCATGGCAACGCAGTGGGATGAACCGTACGGCTCATAGACCATAGAGCATCATGAATAGTACTATAGTGTAGTGAGAGAGAGAGAGAGAGAGAGAGAGAGAGAGAGAGAGAGAGAGAGAGAGAAAGAGACCAAGTCATGATTTTGGTTATTTCCGTCTATTTTCTAATACGACTGTGTTACCTTTTACGTGCAAGTTAATCTTTACTGCGTAATATATTTTCAAAGTCTATTGTAGCCGAAGTAAAGAATTTTGCGTTATTTCTGTAAAGACTTCAAATCTTAGAAAAGTGTCGTTTATATAATGTAGCTACACCAACAAGAGAAAAGGCTGGCAGAGTCATTTCTTCCCATTCTAAGGCTTTGAAGCAATACTTGGAGATATTTGTTAAAGGAGAACTTCCATAAGAAGGCAATTTTCACTAATTTGCAGGAATATTGTAATTCAGAAAAGGACAAAGCAATGAAAATAGCATCATAATCAACAGGTATAAGCCAAGATTCTTTACCTGGCAGTTAGTTACCATACGTTTTGGCTATTTTTTACTGGCATAATGATCAGATAACTTTTACTGTACTATGGAAATTATTTTCATTCATTCGAAATAAAGTTGTATTGGAATAAGGTTTAAGTGATATAAACATCTCACAAATGAATAAGATGAGGGCCTAAGCCTAACCTAAACTACCAAACTACAGTTTCTTGCAGCAACAATCTATGAGACACGTGATTCGCTGAAACAAACATTAAAACCAAGATTTGTTAATAAGAAAAATAAATCACTGCGAATAGAGAAACGGGAATCGGTTTCCAAGGTTGGCTAAGTCGTACTGATGTAACCAAACATGTTGAAAAGACTGCAGGATTTTTCTTTTTTCTTTTTTTATAAGACAAATGCCGATATCGTTGGCAGATATGCAATTCCTCCACTAATGTATTTGAATACTTAAATACACAAGACAGAGAGAGAAAGAGAGAGGGAGAGAGGGAGAGAAAATCGCCCTTTCTGTTATAAATAACAGACTCGTTGATTTGTATTTAAAATATACCAACACAAGCACACGAAATACGAGCTTGTATGAATCTACTCAGATCAAAATACAAACCAACGACGAGCTTTCAGTGATATGATTGATCTAATTAGTCTAACCCACAGCACACATAGAACTGTACTCAAAAACTGGTCAAATCACAAGGTTTTCTTACCATTTCAACTTTATTCTATGTATACTTTCATTGTATGCACATAAAAACAACCTTATTAAGATACCAAAGTAATATCTACGTCTGTAAACTGAAAATTAGCCTGTAATACCGTTTACCGCTAAAACATGAACCTACTCTTAGGCCTATGCAACAAATTTGCAAGATATCTTATCCTACTGGCCATCTTTTAAGCACATATTTATTCCATTTCAGTCAAAATGACTACTTTGTTGTAACCTTTATTTATTCATTCTATTTGATTATCGTTCCTATACTCAACAGTGTTTAAGAACAAAAATATACACCTAGGCTATCCTCTTATGCCGTTCGAATGCTGTCGTTAAAAAAGAGATCCTACCTTTTTCGCGATAAAATCGCAACAAATTCCATCATCGCGAAGGATGTCGGGAAGTGAAAGATTTTAAACTTTTACGGAATAAATTATTGAACTAAATAATCCCGAAATTGAACACAGACTGAACTCTTAAAATTACCTGTATATCTAAGAAAAAATTATATAAATACGCCGAGTATTCTGTTAAGCAAACCACAACAGCATTGCTATCATGCCATGTTAGAACCATGATAGAGGATAATTATGTACTTGGAGGTGCGATCTCTAAACCAATACAACATAGTTCGGTGGTCTTCCACCAGGGCGGAGTTGCAAAGCCTTGCATTCATTTTTAAAGGTCGGCTAACCCACAAATCGAACTGGGATTAGCGCGATTATGAATTTTTTTTAATGTTAATGTTTAATGAGTAAGTGTTTATTGAATGCTTATGAGTAAATGTTTCGTTTAGGGTTTAGTGTTTTGTGAATGTTCTTGAATCTTTATCATGCAAGTATTCAGTAAATGTTTAGTGTGTAAGTAATCAACGAATGTTTAGTGAGTGTTTAGTACATGTTAGAGTAAATATTCAGAGTTCAGAGTGTTTAGAGTTGAGTTAAAATGTTATGTGAATTTTAGTGTTAAACAAATGTTTAATTTAGTGTGCTAAGTGTTTAGGGTTTAGTGAATGAATGTTTAGTGTGTATGTTTAGTTAGTGTTTAGAGTTTAGTGAAAATGTTTTGTGAATGTTAGTGGTTAATAATGTTTTGTGTGTAAGCATTCAGTGAGTGTTTAGGGTTTAGTGAATGTTTGTGTTTAGTGAATGTCAAGTAAGTATTCAGTGATTGTTTAGCAAATGTCTCATGAGTGTTAGTGTTTAGTGTGTAAGTGTTTATTTTGTGTTTAGTGAATCATGAGTGGATGTTGATTCACTGTTTAATGAGTGTTTAGGTGTTTAATGAGGATTTAATGTTTAGTGAGTGTTTAGAGGTTAGTGAATTTTTTGTGAGTGTTTAGAGTATATTGAGTACTTAGTGGATGTTTTGTGTATAGTCAGTGCTTAGTGATTTTTTAGTGCTTAATGAATGTTTAGGATTAAGTGAGTGATTAGTGAATGTTTACTTAGTGTTTGAGCATAGTGAGTGCTTAGTGTTTTATGAGTATTTAGTGAGCGTTTAGTATACTGTGAGTGCTTAGTGATTGTTGACTATCAAGTGAGTGTTTAGTGTTATTGAGTGTGAGTGTATGTTAATTGTGAGTGTATAGTGTGTGTATCATCAGTGTATAGTAACTGTGAGTGTTTAGTGACTAAAAGTGTATTGTGAATGTTAGTGCTTAGAGATTGTACATCACTGCTTAGTTAGTGCTTGGTGACTGTATGCTGAGAAAGTCCTGTCATTTACAGGAACCATTAATGCTAGACACTGAATAGATCGAACAACAGATGCTTGGGTCTTGACCACAATGGTTGGAGTGCTTAGTTAGGCCAACCTTTATAATAATAATATAATAGTATACCGGTAGTAAAAATAATATTGATATTATTAATAAAAATAAGATAATGATAATAGTAAACAGACAAAAATAGTAGTAGTAATACAAGTAATAGAGTATAGTACTATGAGCTGGACCGAGACCTTTCAATATGGCTGCTCGAGATCACACGCTCGGCAGGGAGATCTTCACTCCAGTCATATACGCTCTATGGTTAGAACCGAAATTTCCGCCTTTGCCAATACAGCTGTGGTTATTCCGTTCACCTTCCACAGGTCCTAGAAGCCTCATACAGTACACTACAATAAATAAGTTTTCAGAAGTATTATTGAGGAAACATTTTACAGCTCCATCACAGTAAGCATACGGCAACGGAAACATCTGCCTACGTTGGTAAGGGAACACATGACATGAAACCGACGACAGCGCATTATGGGTGAACAAACTTCATTATGCTTTGTTTACTTGTGAAATGTTGTTCCATTTTCTCTGGAATAATTCCTGTGCCTATTATGGCAGTTAAAAGAGGACGCTGTACACGGAGATAAGGAGCGAAACAATTAAACGCAATCGCACATGTTCAGTTTGGACGTTTACCAAGCATTACAGATGGCCGCATTAGCACACCACTGATTCCTCACTCACCTCAATTTGGATTTCATTCAACCATCGGTTAAATCTAACGCTTAGTTAGTCTAAAGCTCGTTTCCCACAAATTTATCTTATGTTAATCATTTTCAAAATTTTTTATAAAAATTGAAATAGATTTCAGTAACCCTAATTAGAAGGAAAACTAAAGTTGCCACTCTGAATCGACGTCTCAGTCAAGACTTATCTCCTCGATCGACTTCTGCTGCTTCATCATACAGCGTAAACATCCACTCTTTGATGGCTCTATTCAGCCATTATTATATAAACAATATAAATCTGCAAGTGAGCGAGAATATAGGTCAATGAACCATATGATAAAAATATATATCTGACCACAATACATCCAAAAAACGAGAGTGGACATTTTTCCCGCACTTGGTGTGGCAAACATCATATGAAGACCCCACTTTTTCCCCCGATCACCTTGTGTGTTAGAACTCCTGCACCGGAGGCGGAGGCCACATTTCCACACTGGGGATCAAGGCTCTGAGCGCCGCCCTGGTAGAAGACCACCGAACTACAAAGTAATAGTTGCTATAGTTTATACACTTAAGGTAGATTCTTGGGTGAGCCCTGTGCCTATACGAGACGTTTGTTTGGCGGCCTCTGATTGGCTGGTACCAGGAGGTAGGTGGCTCGCTCAATGTCTCATATTTTCTTCTGAAGCTTAGAAAACAAGAAATTCACTTATCTCACGTTTTGGATAAGACAGGAATGTAAATTATAATGTCAACGAAGAAGATGAAAAGCGAAAACTGCCGACATCTTTCGGTCGATCGCAAGATCTCGGCAGTTCTCGCCTTTTATTTTTCTCCGTGGCATTACTTTATTTATACACATAGCATCACATTTTATATATATATATATCTATATATATATATATATATATATATATGGTAAATACTGACCAGTAGACTGTATTGTATATTGTAACACTTCTAGTTAGTGCTTGTGCTCTTTCAGAGTTAAGCACTTCAAAAATGAAAGTTCTCCCGTGTTGGTGTGAATCTTGAATTTCCAAGGGAACGCTACGATCACTAGCCATACTTCGTTGATTGTTTTCCCCATATAAAGAACTTATATGTTAAATTTAGCCATAGTTGAAAAATAATCGTAATATTTCAATATTTTTCTCAAAATGTTTAAAATCATTCGACACATGAGACTGAAAAAGCTTGAAGAGAGAGAGAGAGAGAGAGAGGTGAGTGACGAAAGCAAAACCTTCATCAGATCTGAATCTCGGGTCGTGACTCCTGTGCAAGCATAATCAGGATGACTTTATTGTATGAGAACACAAGTTTTATATCAACTTTTGCATGAATGATGCAAAATCCCATCAAGTAAAAACAAGTATAAAAAATTAAATGCTCCTCCCTTCACTTTTACTCGTTGTAATTCCTTTGCGTTTATCTTATTGATTTCAGGTAATCATGATATAGTTGTACAATTAATACCGAATCGTTTGGTAGAACCGAAACTTTCCTAGCTTGCGCAATACGTGAGATAAATGAAGAAATAAAAACATATTGCTAGTTATCTAAACTGCAGACGAAAATATGAGACCCTGAGCGACTTCCTACCTACCGGTAGGCAGCACCGAGTGCGACCTCGGGCGGCCATATCGAAATTCTCGGCAACTTTGTTTTATTTTTTTCTTGTTTCATTATAAGAATGTTATTTCTATAGGTAAATTAACCATCACTGCAAAATACATTTCGAAGTATTTCTATTCTGAAGTTTATTGTAAATGAAGTACAGATTTTTTATTTCTAATCTGTATAGTCTCAAATATTTGTTATTATTATGAATTTGACCCAGTTCCACAGAGGAAATTTACCTTACTAAAGCAGGTAGACCTAAGCACTCCAACCGTAATGGCCATCTCTTGAATCTAATCAATGTCTAGCATAAATGGTTCCTGTAAATTAAAGGAATTTATTTGCATACAGTCATTCAACACTACTTCAACAGTAATGTCCAATCATTAAACACTAACACACACTTTACACTCACTAAACACTCACACTTACAATACACTTCCACTCAATAACACCACTCACTGAATACTCAAACTCAACACTCACCAGGCACTCTCTAAACACTAAACGTTCACTAAGCACTCATAAGACACTAACCACTCACTATACATTCACTTAATACTCACTAAACATTCACTGAATGCTTGCACACTAAGCGTTCACTAAACACCAACATTCACTAAACCTACGTAAATATTCTTAAAAACACGAACGCACTAATTATTCACCAAGCACTTACATTCAGTAAACACTTATATAATAAACATTCAATAAACCCTAAATGCTCACTAAATATTAACTTAATACTTGGCCACTAAACATTCACTAAACACTCAAATTTACAAATCATTCAATAAACCCTAAGCATTTACTAAACACTTGCACATTAAACCTTCACTAAACACTGACATTTGCTAAACTCTAAGCACACAGTGAATACTTACACACTAAACACTAACATTCACAGGACATTCACTAAACACTCACTAAACATCCACTAAACCCTGCGGACTCATTAAACATTCTTTGATTATTTCAATACTAAACATTCACTAAAGAAAACATGCAATGAACGCTAAAAACTCACTAAATATTCACTGAATACTTACTCACTATACATTCACTAAACGTTAATATTCACAAAATATTCAAGAATCCCAAAACACTCACTCAACAGTCACCAAATACTTGCACTAACCATTCACTAAGCATTAACATTTACAAAACATTCACTAAACCACAGACACAGACTATACATTCACTGAATACTTTCCAACTAAACATTCACTAAACATTAATATTCACCAAGCATTTAATAAACCCTAAACAGTCACTCAACATTCGCTGAACATTTACTCACTCAACATTCGCTGAACATTTACTCAATAAACATTCAATGAATACTTGCACACTAAACATTACCTAAACGCAAACATTTACTAAATCCTAAAAACTTATGAAACATTCACTGAATACTTACACTAACATTCACAAAACATTCAATAAACAATAAATACTCACTAAACATTCTTTGAATATTTTCCACTAAATATCCACTAAACTGACAATAACAAAACAGTCAATAAACCCTAAACAATCGGCAAACATGCACTGAATACTTGCACACTAGACATTCACGAGAGAGAGAGAGAGAGAGAGCGATCTACTTTGCGTAAAACTTTAATCGTTTAATAGCAATGCATTTTTTACTCTCGTTTTATTACGTTCATTAACCTTGTGAATTTTTAATTCGCTTAATATGTCATAATTATCAATAATTCTATATATATATATATTATATATATATATATATATATATATATATA
>NC_087219.1:160887-163387 GCF_015104395.2 Macrobrachium nipponense | reverse complement strand
GTGGATTTTCTTTATATTAATGTAGCTTATTGATAAAAAAGGACCAATTATGATGTGCTCTTTTCCAATTTTTTGAAACTCATGTTTTATATCGTTTTTGCTAGTTTACAATGTTTATGGCATTGATTTTAAGCCTAGACCTATGTTATATATTAGGTTGTTTATTATCATTAATACTTCAGCAAACGTTTGATTTAACATACAGCATATTACCTAAAGTGACAAATGTGGCTTAAAAAAGAAAAGAAAGAATAAACTACTTATGAATATCGAAGGATTTATGGAGCTTGTCAACTTACTCTGTGGGGAACGCAAAGAAATGAATGCAAAACCAACCGTTTTCAGTAAAGAAATAAATATAAAACAGTAATCACACACACACACACACACACACACACACACACGCGCACACACACACACCACACACACACCACACACACACACACATATATATATATATATATATATATATATATATATATATATATATATATATATATATCGAATGTAATAAACCAGCTTCAAGACTGAACATTGTCCGCGTATCTCGTTCGATTCTAAATTTTACTATCATTAAAATTACGTAAAGTTTCATAATATATGAAGCACCTGAATTTCGGAAAGGGGAAAATCTAACTCTAAAAAGGTTTAATTAGTAAACCCAACTCATATACTAGAAAAGATACGATTAATGTAATATAACCAGGATGACTATTTCGTCTAGTTAGTGTAGCAACATAACATTGCTTGGCAATTAACACTACACCTCCCGGTGCGGAGCTAGTTTCTCGGTGACGTGCGGACTTCGCGGCAACCCTGTGTCGTGTGGCCGACTGTACATGGGCAAACATGGCGTTACACGAACCATCACAGTCACTTTTCAAATCCCGGGAAAAACACGGGAATGTATTCCCATTTTTATGGAATGATGCCTGGAATCCAAAGTTGAATGATGTAGCAACCGTTACGTAATGACATCAACTTCCCTGCCTAATGGATGATATTATTATTTACAGATAAAAACCTCTGATCCTAATTCTGCTTTATGCAGACGGTTGAAGATCTGCAGCCAAGAATAAAGGTAATTCGATTACAAAATTATTTTTCTTTAAAAGCTCGGCGCAAAGAAGTTTGCCAAAACGACGAATATAAAACCACGAGCGTTTGCTGTCGATTTCCATTGTAGAAACTGTCTGCAATTTAATATTATTATAGTAGGTCTAATGCCACATTCTAGTCGTCCGCCATGACACTTAAATGTCCCACTACTTTAAGCGGCTAGTATTAAAGTTAGCAAGAGTGACCGACACACGCCATTTTAAAATATATAAATTAATGCAATAAACTTATAAACCAACAAACAGGAGATATTATACTATATATTACGTCAAAACAAAATAGCTTGCGATATATGTGCGAGGCAAACTATATGCCTTGTCTGCCCAGTGGCCACCAGACAAGATGGTGAAAAAAAAGCAGATTGGAGCTCTCTCTCTCTCTCTCCCTCTCTCTCTCTGTATCCTTTAGGTATAAAATAGTATACTATACCATTCATATAAGCCGATGGAGCTCGATCACTTGACTGGATTTGAAAACAGTTAGACCTATTGTATATCAGTCTTTCAACACTACAGCTTAATATATTGCAAACAAAATGCAACTTTAGACAATACACAGCGATCAAGCAACCAACGAAAGCAAAATACATTAATTTTTTAAATGAATGATGGTTTCGACTTAGTGTGCTTGCAAGCACACATAATCTGCCAGGACTTTTAGACCGATAGGCCTATAAGGGAGGAATGTCGATACAGATAACTTCTCTTAAGTTATGGAGCAGAAATGCTTATTATTATACCATCGTTAAGGGACAATTACGACAGTATTCCACTGGCTTTGGCACTGTATTCAATGCTTCTTTGCAGTTACATTTCAAATTCCAGCCTAAAATGCTTGGGAACTTCTATAATGCTCAAGTAAACGTAACTAATGAATTTAGTGTCATCTAAAGTGGTTAGCAATTCCCTCTCGCCCACTTCCCCCTCCCCCTTCCCCTACCTTCCTCTTCACAGCCCCTGGCAAGGAGAAAGACTCTTACCCCCACTTCCTCCTCCCTCCTCCTCCTCCTCTTCCTCCTACTCTCCTCATTCGAAGAGACCCTGGTAAGGAGACATACCCCGCTCCCCAAACCCCCCTTCTACCCCCTCTCCCCCTCCCTCCCCCTCAACCATTCCTCTCCCATCCAACTACCAACCCCTTCTCGAACTAGTCTCCAGCTCTACCGGAACTGCCTTGTTCAAAACTTAATTAAATAATAATAATAATAATAATAATAATAATAATAATAATAATAATAATAATAATAATAATAGTAATAATAACATTCGGTCTGAGGTCAGGCATAAGTCAGACTTGCTACTTCACCGATGGCTATCAGTATCACCAGCTACTCAACATCAACTAGAGAGGGAAGGCTAAAATCGACCTATTGAAGATGAAT
>NC_087219.1:157090-160387 GCF_015104395.2 Macrobrachium nipponense | reverse complement strand
ATTCATCTTCAATAGGTCGATAGCTTTTTCTTTTTCCTGCAGGTGAAAGGCTATAGTCAGTCTAGAGACACGTAATATACCTGTCTGGCTGTTGACCTCTTTTTAAGGCATTTAGACTATTTTAGAACCCCATGTCTGTTCTTGTGTGTGTGTGTGTGTTTGTAAGGTTCCTTTGGCACCGTCAGACTGATAGTACGCCTGTCTATATTCGCATTCTATTACAAGTACAGTTTTGATTATGTCTCCTCATTTTCCCATTCTATTCCTCATGTTCTGAAGCCATCATTCATACATCCCTCCCCCCCACCTCCCCAGGTCAGGCGTTTGTGCACGAAACGAACTTATTATGATAATAGTAATATTCGGACACTTAACCTGACCTGTATTGAATCCGATAAAGTGGAGTCTTTCTTTATTCTCTTTACCTTACTTCAAGACAGACAGACAGACAGACAGACAGACAGACAGACGACAGACAGACAGACAGACAGACAGACAGACAGACAGACAGACAGACGTATTGTGTGGGATTGTTGGGGGGGAGTGTTGTCTCGTCTCCCGGGAAGAGTTTTACTGACACTTATATTATTATAATGTCCCTTGGCCTCTACTGTTTGTCCTCTCTAATCTGTTTGTGTGTGTGCATGTGTGTGTGTTTGTGTGTCTGTCACTCATTAGGTGTATGCCGAAGAGTTGGTGTTTGTTGGGTCTAGCTAGGTTTCTACCTTCTAGAAGATGCGTAAGATAGTAGTCGTTTTAAATATAGTTTTTAACTAACGTTTTTCTTGTGATATGAATGTTGTATTATTATTATTATTATTGTTATTATAAATCAGCTAAAATACGGTATTATTATTATTATTATTATTTAATTAAGTGATATGTATGTTGTATTATTATTATTATTGTTAGTTATAAATCAGCTAAAATACGGTATTATTTTTATTATCATTATTTAATTAAGTGATATGTATGTTGTATTATTATTATTATTGTTGTTATAAATCAGCTAAAATACGGTATTATTATTATTATTATTATTATTATTATTATTATTATTTAATTAAGTTTTGAACAAGGCAGTTCGGTAGAGCTGGAGATTGGTTCGAGAAGGGGTTGGTAGTTGGATGGGAGAGAAATGGTTGAGGGGGAGGGAGAGGGGTAGAAGAGGGGTTTGGGGAGCGGGGTATGTCTCCTTACCAGGGTCTCTTCGAATGAGGAGAGTAGGAGGAAGAGGAGGAGGAGGAGGAGGGAGGAGGAAGTGGGGGTAAGAGTCTTTCTCCTTGCCAGGGGCTGTGAAGAGGAAGGTAGGGGAAGGGGAAGGGGGAGGAGGAAGTGGGCGAGAGGGAAATGCTAACCACTTTAGATGACACTAAATTCATTAGTTACGTTTACATGAACATTATAGAAGTTCCCAAGCATTTTAGGCTGGAATTTGAAATGTAACTGCAAAGAAGCATTGAATACAGTGCCAAAGCCAGTGGAATACTGTCGTAATTGTCCCTTAACGATGGTATAATAATAAGCATTTCTTCTCCATAACTTAAGAGAAGTTATCTGTATCGACATTCCTCCCTTATAGGCCTATCGGTCTAAAAGTCCTGGCAGATTATGTGTGCTTGCAAGCACGCCATTATAGTCACTAAGTCGAAACCATCATTCATTTAAAAAATTAATGTAGTTTTGCTTTCGTTGGTTGCTTGATCGCTGTGTATTGTCTAAAGTTGCATTTTGTTTGCAATATATTAAGCTGTAGTGTTGAAAGACTGGTATACAATAGGTCTAACTGTTTTCAAATCCAGTCAAGTGATCGAGTTCCATCGGCTTGTATGAACGGTATATACCATTTTATACCTAAAGGAGAGAGATGAGAAGAGAGAGCGAAAGAAGGAGAGAGAAGAGGACGCGAGAGCGAGAGAGAGAGAGAAGGAGAGAGAGGAGAGCTCCAATCTGCTTTTTTTTTCACCATCTTGTCTGGTGGCCACTGGGCAGACAAGGCATATAGTTTGCCTCGCACATATCTCGCAAGCTATTTTGTTTTGACGTAATATATTGTATAATATCTCCTGTTTGTTGGTTTATAAGTTTACTGCATTAATTTATATATTTTAAAATGTTGCGTGTCGGCCACTCTTGCTAACTTTAATATTAGCCGTTTAAAGTAGTGGGACATTTAAGTGTCATGGCGGACGATTAGAATGTGGCATTAGACCTACTATAATAATATTAAATTGCAGACAGTTTTTACAATGGAAATCGACAGCAAACCCTCGTGGTTTTATATTCGTCGTTTTGGCAAACTTCTTTGCGCCGAGCTTTTAAAGAAAAATAATTTTGTAATCGAATTACCTTTATTCTTGGCTGCAGATCTTCAACCGTCTGCATAAAGCAGATTTAGGATCAGAAGTTTTTATCTGTAAATAATAATATCATCCGTTGGCCAGGGAAGTTGATGTCATTACGTAACGGTTGCTAAATCATTCAACTTTGGATTCCAGGCATCATTCCATAAAAATGGGAATACATTCCTGTGTTTTTCCCGGGATTTGAAAAGTAACTGTGATGGTTCATGTAACGCCATGTTTGCCAATGTACAGTACAGTCGGCCACACATAAGTAAACACATTTCAGCCACAAGGGCTGGATGTGATCTGGTAACACTGAAACTGTGCCTCCAGACGCACGATGAAAACCGCCCCTCCACCGTGGCCACCGCCCTCCACACGTCTCTCAACATTTTTCCCTCCTCACTTCCACCCTTTCAAGCACACGTTTATAACTTCTGCTCCCTCTCTCTAATTTCTCCTTTAAGGAAAATAATATAACTGAATCTATTCTGTAGGTTTATTTTCTCATCATGGAGGCGAGAAAACCTGTCTGTTCAACTTTTGCTGTTACCGAGAGAAGAATTAACTCAGTTTTCGTGGCGCTCTCTTGTATTAATGGGATTTAGCTCTCTACCAATAAAAGCCTTATCTATCAAATAACAGCATACCTACTACTCTTTAATTATAATTGTAATATCAACAGCCGCATTTCAAATTTTTATTATTACAAAGACAACTAGCATCAGATCGTGTAGGGCCTCAAATTAAGCATGAAGAGACAAATTAGGCATAAGTTGAGGAGAGAAAGACCTCCATATAATTTGATGTCCAAACCTGATATTAGTAACATTTTAACGTATACGCAATTAAGGGACAAATATTGCAGCACCATATTATTAAGGATACACAATAGCACAATAGATTGAAAAATAACCATTTATTATAAAATATGTATCAGTAATTAGTCCAT
>NC_087219.1:87090-152090 GCF_015104395.2 Macrobrachium nipponense | reverse complement strand
TTACGGTTGGAGTGCTTAGGTCTACCTGCTTTCGTAAGGTAAATTTCCTCTGTGGAACTGGGTCAAATTCAAAATAATAATAAATATTTGAGACTATACTGATTAGAAATAAAAATTCTTTACTTCATTTACAATAAACTTCAGAATAGAAATACTTCGAAATGTATTTTACAGTGATGGTTAATTTACCTACAGAAATAACATTCTTATAATTAAACAAGAAAAAAATGAAACAAAGTTGCCGAGAATTTCGACATGGCCGCCCGAGGTCGCACTCGGTGCTGCCTACCGGTAGGTAGGAGGTCGCTCAGGGTCTCATATTTTCGTCTGCAGTTTAGATAACTAGCAATATGTTTTTATTTCTTCATTTATCTCACTTATGCGCAAGATAGGAAAGTTTCGGTCCTACTAAACGATTCGGTGTTAATTGTACAACTATATCATGATTACCTGAAATCAATAAGATAAACGCAAAGGAATTACAACGAGTAAAAGTGAAGGGAGGAGCATTTAATTCTTTATACTTGTTTTTACTTGATGGGATTTTGCATCATTCATGCAAAAGTTGATATAAAACTTGTGTTCTCATACAATAAAGTCACCCTGATTATGCTGGCACAGGAGTCACGACCCGAGATTCAGATCTGATGAAGGTTTTGCTTTCGTCACTCACCTCTCTCTCTCTCTCTCTCTCACTTCAAGCTTTTTCAGTCTCATGTGTCGAATGATTTTAAACATTTTGAGAAAAATATTGAAATATTACGATTATTTTTCAACTATGGCTAAATTTAACATATAAGTTCTTTATATGGGGAAAACAATGAACTTAGCATGGCTAGTGATCGTAGCGTTCCCTTGGAAATTCAAGACTCACCAACGCGGGAGAACTTTCATTTTTGAAGTGCTTAACTCTGAAAGAGCACAAGCACTAGAAGTGTTACAATATACAATAGCCAGTCTACTGGTTCACAGTTATGTTTACCATATATCTTAATATATTACTATTATACAATATATATTATTATATATATATAGATATATATATATATATATTATATATATATATATATATATATATATAATGTGATGCTATGCGTATAAATAAAGTAATGCCACGGAGAAAAATGAAAGACGAGAACTGCCGAGATCTTGCGATCGACCGAAAGATGTCGGCAGTTTTCGCTTTTCATCTTCTTCGTTGACATTATAATTTACATTCCTGTCTTATCCAAAACGTGAGATAAGTGAATTTCTTGTTTTCTAAGCTTCAGAAGAAAATATGAGACATTGAGCGAGCCACCTACCTCCTGGTACCAGCCAATCAGAGGCCGCCAAACAAACGTCTCATAGGCACAGGGCTCACCCAAGTGTATAAACTATAGCAACTATTACTTTGTAGTTCGGTGGTCTTCTACCAGGGCGGCGCTCAGAGCCTTGATCCCCAGTAAAAGTGGGGTCTTCATCTGACTGTTTGCCACACCAATGGCGGGAAAAATGTCCACTCTCGTTTTTTGGATGTATTGTGGTCAGATATACATTTGTATCATATGGTTCACTGACCTATATTCTCGCTCACTTACAGATTTATATTGTTTATATAATAATGGCTGAATAGAGCCATCAAAGAGTGGATGTTTACGCTGTATGATGAAGCAGCAGAAGTCGATCGAGGAGATAAGTCTTGACTGAGACGTCGATTCAGAGTGGCAACTTTAGTTTTCCATCTAATTAGGGTTACTGAAATCTATTTCAATTTTTATTAAAAATATTTGAAAATGATTAACATTAGATAAATTTGTGGTGAGTGTGGAATCAGTGGTGTGCAAATGCGGCCATCTGTAATGCTTGGTAAACGTCCAAACTGAACATGTGCGATTGCGTTTAATTGTTTCGCTCCTTATCTCCGTGACAGCGTCCTCTTTTAACTGCCATAATAGGCACAGGAATTATTCCAGAGAAAATGGAACAACATTTCACAGGTAAACAAAGCATAAGGAAGTTTGTTTACCCATAATGCGCTGTCGTCGGTTTCATGTCATGTGTTCCCTCACCAACGTAGGCAGAGGTTTCCGTTGCCGTATGCTTACTGTGATGGAGCTGTAAAATGTTTCCTCAATAATACTTCTGAAAACTTATTTATTGTAGTGTACTGTATGAGGCTGTCTAGGACCTGTGGAAGGTGAACGGAATAACCACAGCTGTATTGGCAAAGGCGGAAATTTCGGTTCTAACCGTAGAGCGTATATGACTGGAGTGGAGATCTCCCTGCCGAGCGTGTGATCTCAAGCGGCCATATTGAAAGGTCTCGGTCCAGCTCATACTATTACTTGTATTACTACTACTATTTTTATCTGTTTACTATTATCATTATCTCATTTTTATTAATAATATCAATATTATTTTTACTACCGGTATACTATTATGTTATTATTATTATTAAGGTTGGCCTAAGCACTCCAACCATTGTGGTCAAGACCCAAGCATCTGTTGTTCGATCTAAGCAGTGTCTAGCATTAATGGTTCCTGTAAATTACAGGACTTTCTCAGCATACAGTCACCAAGCACTAACTAAGCAGTAATGTACAATCTCTAAGCACTAACATTCACAATACACTTTTAGTCACTAAACACTCACAGTTACTATACACTGACGATACACACACTTACTATACACTCATAATTAACATACACTCACACTCAATAACACTAAACACTCACTTGATAGTCAACAATCACTAAGCACTTTCACTAAACACTCACTTAATCCTAAACATTCATTAAGCACTAAACAATCACTAAGCACTGACTATACACAAAACATCCACTAAGTACTCACTATAATCTAAACACTCACTAAAAATTCACTAAACTCTAAACACTCACTAAACATTAAATGCTCATTAAACACCTAAACACTCATTAAACAGTGAATCAACATCCACTCATGACTCACTAGACACAAAATAAACACTTACACACTAAACATTCACTAAACACTAACAATCATGAGACATTTACTAAACAATCACTGAATACTTACTTGACATTCACTAAACACAAACATTCACATAACATTCACTAAACCCTAAACACTCACTGAATGCTTACACACAAAACATTATTAACCACTAACATTCACAAAACATTTTCACTAAACTCTAAACACTAACTAAACATACACACTAAACATTCATTCACTAAACCTTAAACACTTAGCACACTAAACTAAACATTTGTTTAACACTAAAATTCACATAACATTTTAACTCAACTCTAAACACTGAATATTTACTCTAACATGCACTAAACACTCACCAAACATTCGTTGATCACTTACACACTAAACATTTACTGAATACTTGCATGATAAAGATTCAAGAACATTCACAAAACACTAAACCCTAAACGAAACATTTACTCATAAGCATTCAATAAACACTTACACATTAAACATTAACATTAAAAAAAAGATCATAATCGCGCTAATCCCAGTTCGATTTGTAGGTTAGCCGACCTTTAAAAATGAACGCAAGGCTTTGCAACTCCGCCCTGGTGGAAGACCACTGAACTATGTTGTATTGGTTTAGAGATCACAACTCCAGGTGCATAATTATCCTCTATGGTTCTCACATGGCATGATAGCAATGCTGGTGTGGTTTGCTTTACAGAATACTCTGCGTATTTATATAATTTTTTCTTAGATATACAGGTAATTTTAAGAGTTCAGTCTGTGTTCAATTTCGGGATTATTTAGTTAAATAATTTATTCCGTAAAAGTTTAAAATCTTTCACTTCCCGACCTCCTTCACGATGATGGAATTTGTTGCGATTTTATCGCGAAAAAGGTAGGATCCCTTTTTTAACGACAGCATTCGTACGGCATAAGAGGATAGCCTAGGTGTATATTTTTTTTCTTTAACACTGTTGAGTATAGGAACGATAATCAAATAGAATGAATAAATAAAGGTTACAAAAAAGTAGTTATTTTGACTTAAATGGAATAAATATGTGATTAATAGATGGCCAGTAGGATAAGATATCTTGCAAATTTGTTGCATAGGCCTAGGAGTAGGTTTATGTTTTAGCGGTAAACGGTAAACGGTATTACAGGCTAATTTTCAGTTTACAGACGTAGATATTACTTTGGTATCTTAATAAGGTTGTTTTTATGCGCATACAATAAAAGTATACATAGAATAAAGTTGAAATGGGAAGAAAACCTTGTGATTTGACCAGTTTTTGAGTACAGTTCTTTGTGTGCTGTGGGTTAGACTAATTAGAGATTCATACAACCTCGTATTTGGTGTACTTGTGTTGGTATATTTCAATTACAAATCAACGAGTATGTTATTTATAACAGAAAGGGCGAGTCTCTCTCTCTCTCTCTCTCTCTCTCTCTCTCTCTCTCTCTTGTGTATTTAAGCATTCAAATACATTAGTGGAGGAATTGCATATCTGCCAACGATATCGGCATTCGCCTTATAAAAAAAAAAAAAAAAAATCTTGCAGTCTTTTCAACATGTTTGGTTACATCAGTACGATTCCCGTTTCTCTATTCGCAGTGATTTATTTTTCTTATTAACAAATCTTGGTTTTAGTGTTTGTTTCAGCGAATCACGTGTCTCATAGATTGTTGCTGCAAGAAACTGTAGTTTGGTAGTTTAGGTTAGGCTTAGGCCCTCATCTTATTCATTTGTGAGATGTTTATATCACTAAAACCTTATTCTAATACAACTTTATTTCGAATGAATGAAAGTAATTTCCATAGTACAGTAAAAGTTATCTGATCATTATGCCAGTAAAAAATAGCCAAAACGTATGGTAACTAACTGCCAGGTAAAGAATCTTGGCTTATACCTGTTGATTATGATGCTATTTTCATTGCTTTGTCCTTTTCTGAATTACAATATTCCTGCAAATTAGTGAAAATTGCCTTCTTATGGAAGTTCTCCTTTAACAAATATCTCCAAGTATTGCTTCAAAGCCTTAGAATAGGAAGAAATGACTCTGTCAGCCTTTTCTCTTGTTGGTGTAGCTACATTATATAAACGACACTTTTCTAAGATTTGAAGTCTTTACAGAAATAACGCAAAATTCTTTACTTCGGCTACAATAGACTTTGGAAATATGTTACACAGTAAAGATTAACTTGCTCGTAAAAGGTAACACAGTCGTATTAGAAAATAGACGGAAATAACCAAAATCATGACTTGCTCTCTCTCTCTCTCTCTCTCTCTCTCTCTCTCTCTCTCACTACACTATAGTACTATTCATGACGCTCTATGGTCTATGAGCCGTTCATCCCACTGTGTTGCCATGACCAGGTGTCAATGACGTAAATTTTGGGAGGCGAAATGTATTGAACCGTAGAAAGACCAGAGAGAGAGAGAGAGAGAGAGAGAGAGAGAGAGAGAGAGAGAGAGAGAGAGAGAGAGAGAGAGAGAGAGAGAGAGATATGACTGAGCTTCGAGGAAAGGGGAAGTAAAAAACGTTAATTAATTATAATTTACGTTATGGAATCCATGGTGGCGTATACTTGCCTATATTCCTAGAGCAGTGAAATAAGACACGAGTGCTAAATCTGTTCATCCTAATTATCAAAGAGCTATTTCATAATGCATCATCTTTCAACACCAGCGAGGGGATGAGAGAATCCAGCGACTGGGCTGATTAGAAATGAACTTCCTGTTTCTAGTTTCATCGAGATTAGTTAATGAATGCTCTACTGTTCTCGATCTACGATTTGACAATACGACCGACAGCAGGTGGTGAAATAAATGAAAAGCGACAAACACACAGACGTTAATTTCAAATGCTACTGAAGTCATATCATTAACAGCAACAAATGAGATGGGCAGTTGTTTGAAGCAATAGGTGACAAGCAGATTTACATTGATATGATGAAAGTCTGTCATTGAGACGAGAAGGAAAGGACGGTTGCATCGATTCTTGAAATATTATGGTATCAAACAAGAGCTTCCTTGCATACACAGAAAGTATATTGCTGTTCCCCCTTTCATGAACTCGAGACCATTGAAAATGGTTGTCTTTCCTGTGATTATTAATTCTGTACCAAGGTTTAAGTTTAGTGGGGATGTGTTTAGGTTTAGTGGGTGTGTGTGTTAAAATAAGATGGAGATGTGTTTAAGTTTAGTGGGGCGTGTTTTGGGGGTTGCATTTTGGGTTAGTGGGTTATCTGTGTTTAGGTTTAGTAAGGTGTCTTTAAGTTTGGTAAGGTGGGTGTTTATGTTTAGTGGGGATGTGTTCTGGTTTAGTGGGGTTTGTTAATTTTTTGGTTTTTGGTGGTGGTGGTGGGGGGGGGGGGGGGAGATTGTGTTTAGGCCTATTGGGGGTGAGTTTAGGTACAGTGTGGGTACCTTTAGGTCTAGTGACAAGTGTGTTTAGGTTTACAGGTTGGTGTGTGTTTAGGTTTAGTGGGAGGGATGTTTTATGTTTACTGATGGATGTGCTTAGTTTGGCAGGAGAGTTGCTTAGGTTTAGTGGTAGATGTGTTTAGGCATAATGGGGGTGCGTTTTAATTCATTGTTTGTGTATTTAGGTTTAGTGGGGTTGTGTTTAAGCTTAGTTTGTGCGTGTTTCAGTTTAGCAGGGGTTGCATTGAGGTTGAGCGTGTGGTGTGTGTTTGTTTGGGGGATGTGTTTAGGTTTGGGGGAGGTGTGTTTAAGTTTAGTGGACTGTTTAGTTTAATAGCAAGTGTATTCTGGTTTGGTGGCATTGTGGTTATGTTTAGTGGGGGATGTGTTTAGGTTAATAGGAGTGTGTTTTGGTCTATTGGTGTTTCAATTGAGAGGGAGCATATCTAGGCTTAATGGGAGTGTGCTTAAGTTTAGTGGGGTGTGTATCAATTTAGAGGGTATTTAGCTTTACTAGGAGGGGGGGGGGGGTGGCGGCGGGTTTCGTTTTAGTGCGACATGGTATTTCCTTTCCAAGGTAAATGATCGGCAGTCATTCAGAGTATTCCCTGGCAATATATATATGTATATATATATATATATATATATATATTATATATAGATATATATATACACATGTTATCCAAATTATTTTCATTTCCCACACAGCTACCCACATTCTAAGGTCATCAAATCGAACTTACACTGAAAGAAAATAAATTGATATTTTGAGAGAAAAACGAATAGCAATAATGCTAGGCGTCTCCTATGATCATCATTTAAAAATATTCTGCACTCAGCGGTTAGCTACTGAGAAATGCCAATTCCTTGTCTTTGACCCCAGGCTACGTATAAAAACTTCCCTCCCAGATACCAAGCGGCGGTTATATTCAGCGTCCACCTCAGAAATACGGAAACTGGAGCAGAATTGAAGGTGCTGGTTGTCAAATGTCGTACTTTTACTTTTTCAGCGGTCGAGTTCAAACTTGCGTAAGGGTCTTTTTAATTTCAAACATAATTGCAAGGCGTGTTCTCGACTCCTTTGTCGTTAAGAAGATATAAGAAAGGAATTCAAGACGAATTGTGGAGACCACGAAGACACTCTTCGATAAAATTAACACAATCACACGGAGGTAGGAAAGAATTTCTTGTAAAATAATATTTTCTACGCCTACAGAATATCTAATACGACGTCAACAGGGTATTTAGAGGACAGAATTACCTGATGGATGGCATATGCAGCTTGTCTGGTAAATACCAGAAAGTATTCTTTGCACCCTGGACAATTCTCATAATATTCTCTGAGATCATTAGTTTGTCGTCGAATTTTTCTAATTCCTGTTTAAAGGTCTCTTAAATTTTATTAGAAAAACATGCTCCATAGCAATGTAGTAAAGAACAATAGGAAATCAAAGATGTGAGATTAGCATATATTGCGGTGAAGGATGGATGATAGAGTATGTCAATTAAAAGACACTGAAGCGCAGAATGATTTCTGAGATATTGGAAAATCTCTGATGCAGCCGAAGCTTAAGCAAGTTCCATTCACGATGACAACCAGACACATCTTTCAAAGAGATGCTTTTTCAAGTATCCGAAGTAAAAAGAGAAAATAATTTATATAATTCTTTTTCTTTTTTTTTGGAGACTTCGAAGAATATCTTTAAGAATAAAATTCCTTAGACAGACAACAAAATCCAAACCAAGAACAGTAACCGACTTTGCTCACAAAATCAGCAACCCACCCAATTCTTTACATCTTGAAAAGTTCTTTATTATACTAGCATAGGTAGAGTTTTTTTTTCTTCTTTTTTGCGAAGATTTCCATAAATCTACCGAGAAACTTGGAAACTCCCGAATACCCTCTTCATTAAATTTATTTTATGCCAAAAGTACTTTATTTTAGAGGAATAGTTTCTTAACTCCCAGGATAAAAGTTTTCTATGTAAAGTCGATTGCAGTCTTTTACTACTGCTATTATGTAAGTGGATACAGTCATACGTAGCATATAATTATTTTTTCTTGGTCCAATGCAAATAACGACATAATCCTAAGACAAACGAGGTTTACATTAAAGTTTCATTTTGCGTCACTTGCACGAAAATTATCTTGACAAATGACTCATTTCGTAATGGAGAGATACAAATGTGATTCGTTTATTCCAGTAGAATGAAATCAGCGTGAACTGGAAATAACAGATCAATTTCTTGAGTAGTCCTACTACGAATCATCAGAGAGCGAGGGACTGTGATGGCAATTAATCAAACGCTCATAATTATAGAGTCTGCTCGAATGCAGTTAGAGAAGCCACTTGGGATTCAAGACTTTCAGCAGAAAGAGCTTCAGAAGATATGAGGAAATCGAGAAGACGAGAAGCCACTGTTGTCAAAATTGACGTTTTGTAATGACTTGGAGAATTTCCATTTTAGTCTTGTAATCATTAATCTAATCAAATCATACTCACTCTTTATCTTTGCAACACAAATATATAAAGTACTTTAGTAATATTTAGCAATACTTTATTACCACTTAAAACTTGAACATCGAATTATTATTAGGTTCTTAAATGCTTTTTTAAAAATGTACATGTCTTTTATCATGTCTTTTTTTAGATAGTTTAAGTTTATTCCTTTTCCGTATCCACGTCATGATTTTTTCATCACCTATGGAAGCTGTAGAATTAAAATACACGTTTATTCTTAGATGTCAATAAAATAGCGGAATTGGAAAAGTGCGAAAGTTTTAAACACATGATAGAAGTTATGAGGAACGTATACTTTTATACTTTTCATTTCAAAATAATTTTATTTGCAGGCACTGTTACAATTATAAGTAGTAGTAGTGGCAGATGTAGTGATATTGGTCGAACGATAGCAGTGGTAGTAGTGAAAATTGATTACTCCTATGATAACATGATAATACTGTATAAGACTTTGATGTAAGGTTATAGTTTGCATAAAAGGTTAAAGTTTGCAACCTCATAAATTGTTCACACTACGCATGAGATTGTTTATGAAAATACTTCATTTCGCTAGTAATTAGCAATAAGTAGACATAAAGTATCGGAGACTCATTTCACGTTCTAAGATCCGATAGGACCTCTTGTTTCTCTGGTACTTCCAATTTCCGAATCCCAGCAAGCAAAGAAAAGCCCGTTCCATCCCCCCCTCCGCAAGAAGAAGAAATACTTAATGGAAAAGGTTAATCAACTGTCTGTGCCTTACATAACTGAGTCTTCGGGTTCGTGAAATGCGCGTTATAACCTTCTTCTTTCCTCCTGTTTCTGAAAGGTGGCAACTGGAGAACAATTGCCTTCTAATTTTGCGGACGGGGCATCTCTGCTTCAATTAGTGGGGACTGACTTGGGGTCTTAAGGGAATGAGTCAAGGGATACTAACGCTCATTTCATTTAGAGAGAGAGAGAGAGAGAGAGAGAGAGAGAGAGAAGAGAGAGTAGGAGAAATAGACCACAAGCTATGCAGGTGAATAAGAGAGAGAGAGAAAGAGAGATCTACTGAAAGAAGAGACCGTATCACAAAATCTATGAAGGAAAACAAGGATTCTACCGTTTATTCAATACAAGATCGATATCCCTTTTCCCTTCCCGTTCTTTCTTTGTCTGATGAACAGAAACATTCCCCTGCCATTTGACGAGAGATGAGTCGGTCTTAAACAAAGGTAGTTCTGTGTATATTTTTGTTTTATGTAAAAGAAAACTGTTTCTGTCTGTCTGCCCTCAGATCTTAAAAACTACTGAGGCTAGAGTGTTGCAAATTGTTAAGTTGATCATCCACCCTCCAATCATCAAACACACCAAATTGCAGCCCTCTAGCCTTAGTAGTAGTTTTTCTTTGATTTAAGGTTTAAGTTGGCCATAATCGTGCGTCTGGCAACGAAATAGGGCAGGCCACCACCGGGCCGTAGTTAAAAGTTTCATAGGCCGCTGCTCATACAGCATTATATGAAAACCACCGGAAGATAGATCTATTCTCGGTGGCCTTGATTACACGATGTACAGAAAACTCGATTGCGCCGAAGTTTACTTGTTTTCTTTCTTATGGCAGCATTGAGGTCGTCAGTCTCTCACCTTTTCATCCTGCGTAGTTTTTCTGTGTTGCCTACGAGCGCCAACGAGCCTTTTGCATCTGCAATGTTGGGTTCCTGGTCAAAGAGTGAAAACACTTGATGAATAACCACCAATAAGCTTCAAATGCAGTTACTGAGATTTATGAGGGAGTCATGACACGTCAGTCTGCACAGAAGAAGGATACCTACCCTCCGTATATCCTTCCATTATCTTAACGCTTGGTATGACTGAATCTTTGCTTCTTTGAATATTCCTCGAAGGAGAGACATTTCGTGATATCATAAGGTACTTCGGGGCTTGTCTTCGATTTATTTGACTCATAATTAAAATATCTTCACATGCAAGCTTCCAAAACAGGAAGTCTTAGGTTAATGACCTTCTAGCGAAGACATCATCAAAAAGCAAGAGGCTCTCTCACCTTTATTGCAGAGCAGACCTCCAGAGTCCCAATTCTATAGCTTTCACTCTCTTTTACGCTATGAAGTTTATAATGAAAATGTTTTCACCATTCAAGTTTAATCATATATGAAATTGGTGATGATTCTTTTCAAGTTTATCCGAATTCATGAATTAATACATATTGTTAATAATACATAAAAACACAGACAAAGTATATATATATATCTATATATATATATATATATATATATATATATATATAGATATATATATATACTAGCTGGACACATGTCATTTACCTCAGAAAGAAAGTAACATGTGGTGTGGTTTTGGTTAATATAGATATTTAAAAAAATAAATTCAAGACGTTTGCTGGCTCCATAGATTAGTCCACAGATCATGTATTTGTTTATTTATTTCTTTCCCAGACCCACAAGTCAAACAGTAATATTCACATTGACTGTATGTTCTACAGCTACTCGTGAATAATGTTGACCCCATGGATAAGCCTACAGAAGGGATATCTATCTATCTTATTTATATATCTTATTTATTCAAATAACCACTAAACACAGCATCCAAAGGATGCTGTGTTTAGTGGTTATTTGGGTAGTGTTAAGCCTCGCAGTGACACCAGTACAACCAGAAAATTATGATATTTAAATATACTACAAAAAATCGTCAAATAAAAATAGCGCAGTTGACATGTAATATTTACATATGTTGTGGAAACCATGACTGGAACGTTTTCTTTCGTCTTGGCTTCAGTTATGATACAAAACGAATCTCTTCGGATCTCTCGTAATATCTGCTCTTATCTATCCATCAAGGGGGTTAAGGTTTCAAGCTTACCCTATTCTCTAAGTTGTGTCAAATGATGGCCAAACACCAAATTTTATCTACATCGGTCAAGCAGTTCGGATTTCTATATCACGCAAACTTACGAACATTCACTTTTATATATAAGATAAACTAGCTGACCAACCTGGCGCTGCTGGGAAAAACTGCATGACACACTACATGTAGGGGGAGAAAATAAATGCATAGGGGAGTGCAGGGAGAGAAGTGAGAAGGGGGAGGTGGAAAGGGAAAATGGGGGGTAAAGGTAGAGGGGGGAGGTTTTTGTGTTGACGGTCCAGCTGACAATTCTACTTTTTTTAATGCAAACGTCCACCCTTCGAACATTGGTGTGTGAACGGACCGACATTATTGTGATAACTGTCCATTTTATCCAGATATTGCTGAGCTGTCCGTCCCTATTATCCAGGCATTACTGTGATGACTGACAATTTTATTCAGAAATGACTGTGGTAACTGTCCCTTTTATTCAGGTATTACTGTTCTGCCTTTCACTTTTATCATGGTATTACTGTGGTGGCTGTTCCACAAGACACTGAACATTTGTTAATCTGATTGAGGAATGTGCTATGGACAATTTTTACACGAATTTTATTTTGGAAATGAATACACGGGAGGATAGTAACGGCAAATAATAGTTGTAACATAGAAAATATTCGTAAAAACCAAAACATTCTAAGTAATAGTTTCCTTCATAATTAAAGATTTGTATATACGGCACTGTTACTGTAATCTAATCCCCGTCGTGTTCTTAATTATCAGTGTAGTTTCCAATATAATTTATGATTACAAATCATTCAGATAATACGTCCGCCAAAAATGTTTGTTTTGATGCCAATACTTATTTTGAACAGACATGGAAATTTAATAGAACCAAATTTTAAAATAAATAAATAGATTTATCTCCTGTGGGCTAATACTTGCGGTTAACATTATTTACAAATAGATGTAGAACATGCAGTTGATGTGAATGTTATTGTTTGATGTACGGTCTGCGTATAAATAAATAAATAAAGAAAAAAAAAGTGAAGAAGGGCAAGTTTGAACTAAAATTTGACAGAGGTAACCTTACAATATTACCTTAGAGATTTTTCACCGCCTCTTTCTTCTAGCTTTATTGTTATTCGCTTGTTCTCTTGCATGTTGGTGAACTAAGCTGCACATTTTCAAAATAATAAAAACTAACGCGGCAGAAATATAAAAAGTGTTGAGAGAGAGAATGAGCCGTTACGTGTTAATTAAAACCCAAGGAGAGAAATGAGTGCTACACTAGGGAGGCTACGGGAAAGGTCTACGTGGGTAATGTCTGTCTGTAGTAATAATGTCTCTCCCTCGTGTAATAAATAGGTCAAATACTTAGTGGGCACTTTACGGTTGAGGAAAAGATGAAGATACTCAAAAGTAATGATAGAATGAAAGGAGTGCAGGCATGAATGTATAATTCAATGAAAGCGGCGATTGCGTGCCACAAGGTATGTTATGAGGCTTAAAAGGAGTGAAACGATGAAAAATGGGATAGGTTTAAAGGAGAGTAAGAGAGAATAGAATTCAATATACAGTCATTTTGGGAAGGGATGCAAAGAGGTAGATATCGCAGTGTGTGATTAGAAGTTCAATGCACTGATAATGAGCGCAAGACATGGCTGATATTGTAGAGGCTTTCTTCTTAAAGGTTTAGGCTATGAGTCAGCAATTAAAGTATAAATATATTGGTGACCAATTCTCTCTCTCTCTCTCTCTCTCTCTCTCTCTCTCTCTCTCTCTCTCTCTCTCTCTCTCTCTCTCTCAAAAGCCTTCCCTTTCACGATAAACGGCGTGAAGATAAACAAATATTCTTGTAAACAAATAAAAATCAGTGCAAATGTTATAAGTTATCTAAAAGGTTTAAAGATCAAAATACAAATAACTTTCTTACATCTGTTTTAAAATGCATTAAATAAGATTTTTTTTACTATAAATTAAAGACTTTTTATCAACGCCAATACATACTGTGTTGACGTTATTAAATGAATACTATGCTTATAAAGGTTAGCTAAACTAGCGCAATTAAAATCTATGAACAAATATCTATATTTTTACTGTCTACGATTACCCCTCCACACACCCTCTCTCTCTCTCTCTCTCTCTCTCTCTCTCTCTCTCTCTCTCTCTCTAATCAAACATATCATGCAAAAGATTACTGGATGATAATATGATCAGGTGTACCTTATCTTGCTGCAAATAAGATTAAACGCGTTTAAAGCTTCGTATTCATTCTATCCTTGAGGAATAATGGGTAAATAATCGTAACAATGATATCAAAATGATTATGAAAATTAAAACAAATCTCAGTTGTTATTATTTTTAGTCGATCGATGATAATATGATTAGTGGTGAGGATACAAGAATATTTTACAGTTTCAATATTAGATTCCATTTTCATCGACATTTTTTCCCCTGTAACATCACTTGAATCCTATATATATCCTATTAATTATATAGGCCTGTGAAACCCAGCTATCTCTCTCTCTCTCTCTCTTAAGCAGAGAGGTTCTTTATCTCAAAGCAAAACAAAAATGACAAAAAAGAAAGAAAGAAAAAACCAATTCAGAGGCCCAAGTGAGGGTTCTGCAAAATCGATGCCTATTGTCTATATTCAGGAATCCTCGAGGCCTGACCGACCCTGAGGTCGAGTGCCGTTGGAATCCTTTCTGAAGATCCACTACTGGATTTTCCTCTTTCATTTCTCATTGTTTCTTGCTCTTCGTATTCTCCAGCTTTGGAGCGGATGGGTTATCTATGACCAATCTTCCAAATAATTAGACTTCGATTTTTCATTTTCAAATGACTTCTTTTTTCCTACAATGACTTCCGTAAGCCGTTAATTTTTTTATTCTTGCTTTTATAGCGTGTATTCGTTACGCAACGAATGATGTAATAGACTAATTATGAGTATTCAAATATAATTATTGCTTTATTCACCATTGTCATGATAGTAACATTTGCTGATTCCACTTCCTTCTGAAGTGGTTTGTTAAGCTATTTTACTTCATCATGTTTGTATGCACAAACTCACACAAACAAACATACGTACGCAGTTTAGGGCACGCATAGAAATTTTGGAATTTTTAAAGTTGAAAATACTGCAAGGCTTTCCAGATTATTTACTAATAGTTTGGCAGTTATAACTTCATTTGTTCCGTCAATGTTTTTTTATTTAATTATTTATATATTCATTTCTTTATTTTGCCTGTATAAATAGAATTGAGTACGGAAGCTATTTTTAATATTTTAGACTGGTCAGTTTGGCTTTTGAGTTCTATCTATTTTCTGGCATTTTCTCCTGTTATTACAAAGAATATATTATTCTATGTAGAATTATAAACCTTGAGTTGAACAGAGCCGAAACAAACTATTAGCAAATAATCTGGAAATATGCGCAGTATTTTCAACTTTAAAAATTCCAAATTTTCTATGCAATGAATATGCTACAGTTATTGTGTATTTACTAACATATTCCGCTGCAATCTATGAAGCGCTAATCGTTTCAAGCATTTCGTTTATGTACAGATAAATGACCTGATTATATAAGTTCTCGGCTTTTTGGTGTATACTATGGTGTGGGGGGGGGGGGGGGCGGGGTTCACCAGCATCTCTACCGTAATTACCTTGTGTTATATACTTTATGACACCTAATTTCGTACGATGAAATAACACTAACTTTATTATTACAAAGAAAAAGTTGGTTTCAATATTATGACAATTTGATGCATTATTCACATCTACATGATATTATTATTATTATTATTATTTTTTTTTCTTTTTTTTTTCTTCTTTTTTTTTTGCTCTATCACAGTCCTCCAATTCGACTGGGTGGTATTTATAGTGTGGGGTTCCGGGTTGCATCCTGCCCCCTTAGGAGTCCATCACTTTTCTTACTATGTGTGCCGTTTCTAGGATCACACTCTTCTGCATGAGTCCTGGAGCTACTTCAGCCTCTAGTTTTTCTAGATTCCTTTTCAGGGATCTTGGGATCGTGCCTAGTGCTCCTATGATTATGGGTACGATTTCCACTGGCATATCCCATATCCTTCTTATTTCTATTTTCAGATCTTGATACTTATCCATTTTTTCCCTCTCTTTCTCTTCAACTCTGGTGTCCCATGGTATTGCGACATCAATGAGTGATACTTTCTTTTTGACTTTGTCAATCAACGTCACGTCTGGTCTAGTTGCACGTATCACCCTATCCGTTCTGATACCATAGTCCCAGAGGATCTTTGCCTGATCGTTTTCTATCACTCCCTCAGGTTGGTGTTCGTACCACTTATTACTGCAAGGTAGCTGATGTTTCTTGCACAGGCTCCAGTGGAGGGCTTTTGCCACTGAATCATGCCTCTTTTTGTACTGGTTCTGCGCAAGTGCCGGGCATTCGCTTGCTATGTGGTTTATGGTTTCATTTTTCGTATTATTATTATTATTATTATTATATTATTATTTATTATTATTATTATTATTATTATTATTATTAATAGTGAAGAGATCCACAATGATGTCAGTTTAGATATAGAATATTAAAGTATAGGCAAATCTAGAGCTTTCGAGAACCTGCTCGGGTCACTTTGATAAGGGATTACGAGCAGATTCTCGAAAGCTCTCGTTTTGTAAATATTCTAAATATATTTTGACACTGATGTCATTGTTGATTTCTTCACAAATTTTAGTGACTCATGCGGTTATCATTATTATTATTAAGGCACTCTGTGATATTAGCAACATTAGAAATGTTTGCTATAACATAACACTATATACAATAGAATGAGTACAACAAATCATCGTAATGACCTTAAAGAGAGGAAAATAGCAGAGTATTCACCAGGGAACAATGAAAAAAAAGACATAAAAATAGAATTAGCTCTCCAAAAATGTCTCTTGAATATATGAAAGAAATAATGGTATGAGTTGTGAGAGATCAGGAGTCGATAAGTGATACAGGAAAGAAAGTGAAGAATGAAGAGGTCAACGATTATGTCCAGCGTGATGACTTCGGTCATGAAGCAAAATGAAAATGAAAGAATATTGCTCACTATGTTTATATTCCATATCAAAGAGGAACATAGCATGAAAATTATCGCGAAAATGATTAATTTAAGAGAGAGAGAGAGAGAGAGAGAGAGAGAGAGAGAGGGGGGGGGGGGGGGGGGGGAAGAAAGTTGACAATTTCCATGTGCTGGAATGGGTGTGAATCAGAATGCAACGTGAATTTGAAGTGTTTCAAGTCTAAGAAAATACTGCTGGTAACTCTTTCTATTTTTGGGAAGTGGCTCTAAAGCTTTGACAATAAGTTTTTGTAGGCCATCCGTCCATGGTCGCTGAACGCTGAAGGGATGTCAGGATAATGGTGCTTATTTCGAAGGTCAATATGTATTTGTATACTTTAATACCTTTGCTAAAATGATTAAACACATATATCCTACATCCATACAGACAGATAGACAGTTATATATACATAAACCTACTAGGAATCATACTTATGCAATATGCTCTGGAGCTAGCTTTGAAGTTGCTATTACTTGTTAATTAATGTTTTTTTTTTGAAAAAGACATAACAGCATCTACATAATTGTCAACATAATATAATATGTCGACAACAGAATTTATTTTTATGATAAACTGTTTTTTAACTTCAAACTTTCATGTCTATTTTGATATGTAGTATTAACTTATGTAACGTATGGTTTTTGTTAGGAAAAACTCTCTATCACGAGAGTTCATAAAGTGTCCTAAAGGGTCCACAATAATATAATTGTTAAAATTTCGTGCAAAACTTGATAAATACTTTATAAAAACTTTCTAGCCCTTCTCTGGGTTCATATTTCAAAGCTTATCTGAAGTATTTATAAATTTTTACGCGAATTTTTGACAATTATATTATTTTGGACCCTTTAGAACATTATAGTTTTTCTTAGCGGCTTCCTTAGCTTCTCAGTTTCCAATCCAGATGAGTAGCGCTTTGGGAAATCAATCAAAACTTTCTGGAGCGAATTACATCACGGTTGTTTATCGCAGTCGCTCGACCCTCCGAAATTTCAGGGCCTCTAAGCCGCAGGGAATTCCCATTATCGTACGTTACCGTGACAGGAGTGATAGAAATTGTCAAATGTATTCTACATAACGAATGGCAATCCGATCTGGAGCAGGAAACCAAATTAAAGTTGCTCATTAGTCATCATAATGGAAGGTTTTAATGTTCGTATTTTCATCAACAGTTCATATGGTATTACTGTACCAGACGCCTTCAATTAAAGATGGCTAAACTTGAGGCTGTTATAGTTCATGAGAGGGATTGAGTCTCTTACATTTGCGAATGTTCGATTTATAGAAGTGTATGGATGACCTGCTTTTTTATAATCCTTCCTTCATTCATCCACCGCGTCACTGAAAGGAAGAGCAAAACTTACAAGTCAAAAATTAATGGGTGGAGGCCTATCTTATAGTGTTGCCAGTCGCGCGATCATGACTTAGTTTAACTTTAAATAGAATAGAAAGTACTAACGCTAGAGGGCTGTCATTTGGTATGTTGGATGATTGGAGGGTGGATGATCAACTTACCAATTTGCAGCCTTCTAGCCTCAGTCGTCTTTAAGATCTGATAGCGGACAGAAAGTGCGGACAGAAGAAGTGTGGACGAGACAAAGCCACCTCAATGGTTTCTTTTACAGAAAACTAAAACCGATCCCGGGGAATAGACATCGCTATCACAAGCTCGTTCAAGGACCTGAACATCGAGAAAAGACTCCAGTCGTTCAGTCCACACCTTCTCTCTCTCTCTCTCTCTCTCTCTCTCTCTCTCTCTCTTACTGCCGTTCTAAGAACAGCTATTTCTATTATTCTTATTTGGAGATTATTATTATAAGAAACCCCGCCAGTTTAGAGATTTTTGGCGTTCTCCTGAAATTGGATTCAAGATGCTGTTAATTGGTTATTAAATCTCCCGAAGTCTCTAAGTGTCACAAAGGCCCTTCCTTCCTTCCTCCCTCAAGATCCTTCCAACGACTTCGCAACGGCTTCTGTCACACGAATAGACCAAATTATGAGAGGCTTTTAATCCGTTTTTATGTCATTATTGAGCCCCATTTTTAGTTTTCTGTAAAAAAGAACCATTCAGATGGTTTTGTCTGTCCCTCCGCACTTTTCCTCTCCGCCCTCAGATCTTGAAAGTGACCGAGGCTAGAGAGTTACAAATTGGTATGTTTATCATCCACTGTCCAATCTTCTGACATACGAAATTGCAGCTCTCTAACCTGAAAATTCTTTATGTTATTTGAGGTTAAAGTTAGCCATGATCGTGCGTCTTGCAGCGCGAGAGGTGCCAACAACACAGGCCACCACCGGTCTGTGGCAGAAAGTTTGATGGGCCACGGCTGGAAGTTTCATGGGCAGTGGCTGAGAGTTTCATACACCATTACATGCTGTACAGAAAACTCGATTGCCTTCGGCACATATTTTACTTTTATTTTCTTTTTTTTAAAGGGACGATTTCGCTAGACAATTGTTTGCTCCGTGTCTGTATATGTCTTGTTATGTTTGACCCTCTGTCCTACAATACATTAGAATGACTGTATTGTCGCTTCAGCTCATTAGATGGCGTTGAGGTCCTATAGATAAATAGGGAAAAGTATTCCATAAATATTTTTCATAACTTATTATGTAAGAATAGTAGGTTCTTAGCCATTTTCCTAGACAATCGAAAGACTGTCAGGCAAAATACCTGTAGCACACCGTGGCAGAGGGTACTTTACTCGCTTGACATATTTCCTAATGTCAGTGCCAGATATTGATCACAGAGTTTGTTTATATCTGAAACATATCTTGGATTAATAACAAATTAGAAGGCTCTCCTAATCAGTGACTCAAAATGCAACGGACCCTGTTGAATCCTTTGGGAAAATCCGTTGTATTTTATGGCTCTGGCAACTTTCACGGAAGTGACATGATTCATTCCTATAAAGTGATATGAATAATTTATGTAGTTGTTATTTGTTTGTTTATATCGATGTTTTCGTTACATAAGGAGTAATGATTTAGATACTTAAATAGTAATAAAGGTTTAAGAAGGAGCTTCGTAGAGGAATGTATTGTAATTTCATCGAGTTTCATAACATTAAGAGAACTTGTACTTGTTCAAAATACTGTTAAGATCGATTTTTAATAATTAAGGAATTCTCGCTTACTTTTATCTAATTTATGAACAAAAACATTCGATATTTCAGAGACATCTATTTCAGCGAAGTATTGGCGCGTAGTCATAACTGCATATTAGTATAGTCTGCTGTCCTTTGAAATAATCTGCATTTACCGATGTATTCCAGAGTATAAATCTGCATCAGTAAGAAATAACTGTCTCCTTTATTGCAATTGGGATTCATTTGCTGCCTCTGTGAAAAGAATGTGACTTGGAAACGGCCATTGTGGAGCTAATGCCTCGAGTTTTGTTAGCAGACATATGGCTGGAACGAGAGAGAGAGAGAGAGAATTCGCAAGTCATTTTCCTGGAGTTATCGTAAACGTCTAAATCTTGCGTGAAGAATATAATTCAAAATGTAAATTGAAAATCGTGTTCTCGCTTTGAGGGAACTTGCTCTCATCGAATTTGATGTTCATTTCTGAAGTATTTGTGATTTCTTGGTTATTCGTATGATCAATTTTTTTTTAATTCCTAGTGCTTCAGTTAATGTGTAGACACCAAGAGATCTCTAGCATTCCCGGTCGATATTGTATATTTCAACGGTCTCATCCTCATCTATTATTATTATTATATTATATTATTATTATTATTATTATTATTATTATTATTATTATTATTATTATTATTATTATTGATTATTATTATCATTGCTGTTGTTGTTAAGAAATTCACCGTCTCGTGAAGAGCAATCTGTTGTAAAGAAAATCCACAATTATATATTAGAGTATATTACTATGGAAAGGAACACTTTTCGAACAGCAGAACGGTGATCCTTATCAGCGTTGACGTTCAAATGGATTTTTTTTGTAACACCTTATATTATTATTATTATTATTATTATTATTATTATTATTATTATTATTATTATTATTATTATTATTATTATTATTATTATTATTATTATTATTTGTTCTAAAGGGTCCACAATAATAAAAAAAATGTTAAGAGTCCGTGTATAATTTTAAAACTTTACAAAAAGTTTCGAACTCTTCCCTGGGTTCATCTTCAGTCCAAGATTTTGGACTGAAGATGAACCCAGAAGAAGGGTTCGAAAAGCTTTTTGTAAAGTCTTTAAAATTACACACGGACTCTTAACACTTTTTATTATTGTGGACCCTTTAGAACATTATATATACTCTTGCGATAGAGAGGGTTTTTCCCTATTACCATCATCATCATTATTATTAATATTTTTTTTTTTTTTTTTTTTTTTTTTTTTTTTTTTTTTTTTTTTTTTTTTGCTCTATCACAGTCCTCCAATTCGACTGGGTGGTATTTATAGTGTGGGGTTCCGGGTTGCATCCTGCCTCCTTAGGAGTCCATCACTTTTCTTACTATGTGTGCCGTTTCTAGGATCACACTCTTCTGCATGAGGCCCGGAGCTACTTCAGCCTCTAGTTTTTTCTAGATTCCTTTTCAGGGATCTTGGGATCGTGCCTAGTGCTCCTATGATTATGGGTACGATTTCCACTGGCATATCCCATATCCTTCTTATTTCTATTTTCAGATCTTGATACTTATCCATTTTTCCCTCTCTTCTCTTCAACTCTGGTGTCCCATGGTATTGCGACATCAATGAGTGATACTTTCTTCTTGACTTTGTCAATCAACGTCACGTCTGGTCTGTTTGCACGTATCACCCTATCCGTTTTCTGATACCTAGTCCCCAGAGGATCTTTGCCTGATCGTTTTTCTATCACTCCCTCAGGTTGGTGCTCGTACCACTTATTACTGCAAGGTAGCTGATGTTTCTTGCACAGGCTCCAGTGGAGGGCTTTTGCCACTGAATCATGCCTCTTTTTGTACTGGTTCTGTGCAAGTGCCGGGCATTCACTTGCTATGTGGTTTATGGTTTCATTTTTCGTATTGCACTTCCTACATATGGGAGAGATGTTATTTCCGTCTATCATACTTTGAACATATCTGGTTCTTAGGGCCTGATCTTGTGCGCTGTTATCATTCCTTCAGTTTCCTTCTTTAGCTCTCCCCTCTGTAGCCATTGCCAATTGTCATCGCTGGCTAGTTCTTTAGTCTGTCTCATGTATTGTCCGTGCATTGGTTTGTTGTGCCAGTCCTCTGTTCTTTCTGTCTTTCTCCTGTCTCTGTATATTTCTGGGTCTTCGTCTACTTTTATTAGTCCTTCTTCCCATGCACTCTTTAGCCACTCGTCTTCACTGGTTTTCAGATATTGCCCCAGTGCTCTGTTTTCGATGTTGACGCAGTCCTCTATACTTAGTAGTCCTCTCCCTCCTTCCTTTCGTGTTATGTATAGTCTGTCCCGTATTTGCTCTTGGGTGTAGTGCTTTGTGTATTGTCATTTGTTTCCTGGTTTTCTGATCTATGCTGCGGAGTTCTGCCTTCGTCCATTCCACTATTCCTGCGCTGTATCTGATTACTGGCACTGCCCATGTGTTTATGGCTTTTATCATATTTCCGGCGTTGAGTTTTGACTTATTATTATTATTATTATTATTATTATTATTATTATTATTATTATTATTATTATTATTATTATTATTATTATTATTATTATTATTATTCAGGAGGCGAACCCTGTTCATTTGGAACAGGTATACTGGGGCTATTAATTTGAAATTGAAGCTTCCAAAAATCATGAGTCCATTAATTGAAACAAGTGACAGAAGATAGGAAATAATAAAATAAGATAAGTTTTTAGAGAACAAAGATAAAACAACATATTGGTCAACAAACTGATACAAAAGTAAATATATCATTAGAAGTACAACGACTGTTCCTCAGTTCAAACATCACCTTTGGGTTTGGTTTAACACTTCAAAGGGCGAAATTAGTTTGCCTTCCGGACTTCATTTCAAACCCATAATTCTCGTGGCAGAGAAATGTTTTTGCCCGACAGGAAATTTGCTAAATGTCCTCTTTCTAGGAAGCAACTTCACATGTCGGAATCGTAACTCATTTTCCAGGTTTCCCGTCGAGGTTATTCTGTGGTGCATGACAGAGAGAGAGAGAGAGAGAGAGAGAGAGAGAGAGAGAGAGAGAGAGAGAGAGAGCAGACTGCCAATGGAACGACATGCACCGCTTTCCATTAATGATAACCTAATAAGTTGAGTGTTTGCTCGATTGTGCTATATCAAGTTACGGGATGAATTTCTCGTTTCTGTTATTTATTTACAGGATCCAGTAACTTTTAAATTGCTATAACGTTCTTTGCTTAGAGGATAACACAAGGAAAAGTTCTTTTTTACAGCTATTTTTTTGATGAAAAAAAAAATATTCTTAATAGATATGTAAAGAAATGTGCATTAATTTAAACGTACCCCCGTATGATTTTTTAAAATTTTCTATTTATATCATGGTGGCATAAAATGTCGTCATACACATTGTCGCCAACCAATTTCTTTCTGTTACAACTGTTATTTGGTGCAATGTTTTCATGACTATGAATGACTTGATTCAGTCTCAGTTAAAGAATGATCTTGGAATTAGCTAATGGCAACTGCTCTCGTACTTTGTCTCTCTTTCTCTCTCATTTATATATATTATATTATATATATATATATAATATATATATATATATATATATATATATATATGTTTATATTTGTTTATATCGGTAACTAATGAAATGAAACTAAGTAATTTTTCTCAGTTAAATATTTTCATTGTGTAGAGAGAAGAGGAGAGAGAGAGAGAGAGATAGAGATGAGAGAGAGCGAGAGAGAGAGAGAATGAGAAGAGAGAGAGAGAATATTCTAATAATTTTCAAACGACCTTAACTTCTACAATTCAGCTGTTTTTGGCATTTTGTTTGCACAGAGCTGGAAGGAGAATTCAATACAGTCGCTTCTAGACCCATAAACTACTACGAGATTCAGGGCCTCTGTAACACGGTTTTTTCGCAATAACTTTTTCTCTATGCATTTCATAAATATAACGCTTATTCAGAATACACATTATACCTACACATAAATTTTGACTGTATTCTGCATTACGTAGGTTGAATAAATTTGGTACTTATAATGTAAAAGTGACTTTCTTTGAAGACGGGCCAACTTACTCAGAGAAAGGGTTTCGAACGCACTCATTACGTAACTTATGACAGCATTTCTTCCGTCTTTCTCGATGGATGATTGGCTATACGTAACGAAGGCTAGACCTCTGGCAACAATGACATACAAATTAAAAATACAAGCAAAGCCGTACACCTTTATGAACTCTGAAACCTCTCCACTGACAATTGTCATAACAAACCAAATAAATATGTTAATAAATACAAAAACACTTCGATTATTAGTCTAACTCCTACAATAAGTTTCCAAAGAAATTAAAGTCTACTATATAGGTCACAATCAGATTGCAAGATGTAGGGAATAGGTGGTAATTTTCAAAGACATAGTAGACAAAAGCTTGATTTGAATAACTCGCTTATATCCAATTCACAAGCTAATTTAATTTAATTTATTGGCAATCTACCTATTTACTGAAAAAAAAAAAAGCCGGTACCGTATTTTGGCTTTAAACCTTCACCAATAATTATGGTCAGAATGAAGACTTCATGAGGCATTCTATGGGAATAATCTAGAAAAACGGCTCTGCAGAGAGAAGGAACTCTTCCTTCGAGTATGCTCTGTCCCTTGATGAAGACTCTTCTAATAGAAGATCTCTTTCAAAGCGGACAAATAGTTGGATATCTAGACCAATTCTTGCAGATATCTTCCTTCTGGTCATTCTGTGGGAATAATCTAGAAGACCGGCTTTGCAGTAAGAAGGAACTCTTCCTTCAAGTATGCTCTGTCCCTTGATGAAGACTCTTCTAATAGAAGATCTCTGTCAAAATGGACAAATAGTCGGTTATCTAGACCTATTCTTACAAATGTCTTCCTTCTGGTCATTCTGTGGGAATAATCTAGAAGACCAGCTCTGCAGAAAGAAGTAACTACTCCTTCAAGTATGCTCTGTCCCTTGATGAAGACTTCTTATAGAAGATCTCTGTCAAAGCGGGCAAATAGTTTGATATCTAAACCTATTCTTGCAGATGTCTTCCCTCTGGTCATTCTGTGGGAATAATCTAGGAGACCGGCTCTGCAGAAAAGAAGGCACTCTTCCCTTGAGTATGCTCTGTCCCTTGATGAAAACTCTTCTAATAGAACATCTCTGTCAAAGCGGACAAATAGTCGCATATCCAGAACTATTCTTACAGATGTCTTCCTTCAGGTCATTCTGTGGGAATAATATATAAGACCAGCTTTGCAGAAAGAAGGAACTCTTCCCTCGAGTATGCTCTGCACCTTAATGAAGACTTCTAATAGAAGATCTCTGTCAAAGCGGACAAATAGTTGGATATCTAAACCTATTCTTGCAGATGTCTTCCCTCTGGTTATTCTGTGGAAATAATCTAGAAGACCAGCCCTGCAGAAAAGAAGGAACTCTTCCCTTGAGTATGCTCTGTCCCTTGATGAAGAATCTTCTAATAGAAGATCTCTGTCAAAGTGGGCAAATAGTCGGATATCTAGACCCATTCTTGCAGATGTCTTCCCTCTGGTCAATTTGTGGGAATAATCTAGAAGACCGGCTCTGCATAAAGAAGGAACTCTTCCCTCTAGTATGCTCTGCCCCTTGATGAAGATTCTTCTAATAGAAGATCTCTGTCAAAGTGGGCAGATAGTTGTACATCTTGACGTATTCTTGCATATGTCTTCCTTCTGGTCATTCTGTGGGAATAATCTAGAAGACTGGCTCTGCAGAAAGAAGGAACTCTTCCTTCGAGTATGCTCTGTCCCTTGATGAAGACTCTTCTAATAGATGATCTCTGTCAAAGAGGACAAATAGTCAGATATCTAGACCTATTCTTACAGATGTCTTCCTTCTGGTTATTCTGTGGGAATAATCTAGAAGACCGGCTCTGCAGAAAAGAAGGAACGCCTCCCTCGAGTATGCTCTGCCCCTCAGCTATCAAGTGTATTCTTCACAGCTGGCTGGATCAAGTCTCCTTTGCAAGAATTCCAACCCACAGAAACATAGGTTTGAATCCTTGTCAGGGTAGGATCTGCATTGAAATTATATACATATATATATATATATATATATATATATATATATACACACACACACACACACACACACACACACACATATATATAATATATATATATATATATATATATATATATATATAATCCTGCTTTGGTGTCATCAAATATCTTCAGTTGCTTCTTCATTTGGAGGTTGGGAGTTTGGATTGACAAGCATATCCAAAAAGTGTGAAGAAATCGAGAGAATACATGTATATATATATTATTATATATATATATATATATATTTATATATATATATATATTATTATATATATATATATATATATATATATATATATATATATATATATGGTTTACATAACTACATGGGCGTATTAGAACATTTAGCCAAAATTAGGTCTATCTGTTTACTTACCATTACTATTTGTGATTAGTTTATCTTAGCTTTACTTTAATTAACCGGGTCGAAACTTAATTGAATTCCTTGACCTAATCGAACTTCCTTGGAAATATAAGTTTAATTGACCTTACCTAAATTACTCTGCCCTGATTTTAATTAGCCTATTTGCAAGTTAAGAATATCAATAAGGTTGATATTCTTAACTTGCAAAGCAATTTATCAATTCTTTGGACTTTCTGAAACAAGTCTGAAAACACGTTATGTGCACAGAAGAATTGTGTGCTTAACAGCCCGTTTCATAAAATTTACCTTATTACCAGAGAAAATTTAGTGGAAGGAATTACCCTCGTAATTTGCAGTGTATATTTTTTCAAACTTCCCACTAAGTGAAACAAATTTCCCACAACCTATCTATCGCCGCAGTACTTATTAGTAGTATGAAGATTCGTTATGATAGATTTATTTCATAAATACTACGACTGCTGTTAACAAAACAATTCAGAATAGTTGGCATAACAGCAACTGAGAAAGTCTAATGGTTATTTTCTAGAATCCATTGGCTCTGATTTAGGTCCACACTTTTCTAACTGGTATCTTGGTGTCAAAGATCATGTTGTGAACAAACCTCTTTCATATAACTTAACTTTAGATTGCGTGTTACTTATTTAGCAATTAGGTTTGAAAATCAAATTGAATTTTAAAAGATGCTTGGATCAATGCAAAATCGTCAGTGTCACTACAGATGAAAAGGAGACCTCTCTTAATAGTACGTAATTTGTGACTGACATCTTATGTAGAACTTCTTGAATTAAGAAAATTCTATTTTATTCTCGTTGGAGGTACTTTTCAAATTCTTAAAACTATAAATATAAAGAATAATAATATGTATACCGCAGTAAGTTTTCAGCCATGAAGAAATAAATGTTAAAGAAAATGTAATGGGTACAAAGTACTTGCAAGCACATTGGCAAACATTTTAGAATGGTAGCCTATAAAGTCTCGGTTTCTTTCAGTTAATTTCAGATGTAGTTTTCATCTTATGTTCCGCACAGACTATGTAAATGTCAAGTAAACATCTGTCGTGTTGTGGATGTGCTGACATCCTTAGAGATTTTCAAAGCTATTTATATTTGTGGATTCAGAGCCTACAGATTTACATACATTAATTATGTTATATTAGATTTTATAGGAGATACTTTCAAAAGTCACTTCATTACTCCTTTTGCATTCCATTACTACTACATATAATTTTAAAGAAGGGAACTAAATACAAATGCAGATGTCTGGCCACTGCAGCACAGGTCTTTGTTTATTAATAGTATTAAAGAAAGTACAGTAAAGTGTTTGATACACAGCACCCTCATGGAAATATGGCTATCCATGGGTTTGAAGTTGCATTTACAAAGTTTTGTTGGGTGACTGAATATTGGTGCTTCAGATCACCGGTTAGCTGATTGTAGATTTAAGATACATTCACACATTCACGTATCAAGTTGCATATGCCCACACATGAACGGAAATTGATAGTTGGAAACCCCCTACGAAAGTACTACGAAAATATCCCGAAATGAGTATTTATGATCGTGGGCATTCGGGGCGGAGTCAGGATGTCACTACGAACGAGCCCAGCATGCGTGGGGACCCGTGCATGCTTCGACATGTTCAAAATATAGTGTCTGCTCACGCCATCTGTCATTTTGCGTTGCTCCAGGCGCACAGCGTGGTGCATCTGTAGCGTGATCAGCATGCCTTTGGGGGAATGACTCGTAGTCCCCCGCTGCAGTTCCCATCCCACCAAGCACAGCGTGGGTCCCCACGTGGTTCAGGAACATACGAAACAACGACACTGCTCACCTGAGACCCATTTATGATGACTCCCGCTGAGTCAGGTGTATAAAACGCTGTGCGGTGGGTAGGCATCATCAGTTCCTCTACTGGACAGGCAGCAGCAGCACCACCTTCGCTCGCCCCGTCAGCGCCTTCATCAGTAGAATACACGATGTCGAAAGAAATCACAAAGAAACAGCAAAAGGGGCTTAAGTCTCAGTCAGGAGCTCAGACTGCCTCTACCACCTGCTACAGGCACCCCTGCAGGCACCATATAGGAGGAGGATGTGGTGATACACCTTTAAGAGGCTGACCAGGTGGACATGGACATGGTCAGTGACAGCAGCCTCTTCGGTGACAAGCATGGCACCCTGCACGACGATGACTATGGCGACAATGCCGCAGAGGAGGCTGCTGACAGCAGCGCCCCTGGGACTGAAAAGGCAGACCAGAGGAAGAACCCCCCTGTCATCCTCTCAGACGAAAATGAGTGGCTGGTGGGGAGTGGTTGGAGCATGAGGCCAAATTTATATACAACAAGGGCCTGAGGGAGTACAAAAATAAGGCGAGGATGTGCAGGGCGTTTGAGGAGAATGGGAGGTCACTCGATCCTCCTGTGTCAGGCCCTGAACTCCAGACCTGGTTCATCTCCCTCAGTGGGTCAGCAGACGACTGATGGACCGTGAGAAGTTAATATTAAATATGTTCCACTTCCTCAAGCCCCACATCGTCCGACAAAAGAAGCCCAAGGTCTTGGGACTTCCGATGGTATGTCTTATTTAATTGTTCCATTGTTTAGTAAATTAGTAACTGAAACTTTATTGCATAGTTTATTTACTTATTGAATATTACTTTGTCATCCACACTACATTTATTTACATTCTCTCATACATGTTCCATCTATTTACAGTCTGCTGCAGCTGCTTCTATTCTCCCTCCTGCCCATGGTCCTGCCCTTTGTGATCCTGCAGTCAACGGCATTCCAGGCCTCTCTTCATCTGATGAACTGTCCTCGGCCATCTATGAGCCATTGCCAAGGAAACCGAAGACGAACACGACGTCAAGTGGGATCCTGGAGGGGTTGCTACAACAGGTTGACTTGGCTCGGGAAAATCTAGGGGGGGTCATCAAACCTGAGGTTGACCCCAGCTTGAAGTACTGGTGGGCTGCCCTGGACGAGTTGGCTAACGACCGTGTGGAGGTGGGGCGCCCAAGCTAAGGATGGCGCTGGAGGTGGAGTTCCTCTCTGCCATACAGGCTTTGTGAGGGCCACGAAAGAGGGTATCACAGGGCACCCACATCAGCTGATACCCCACACGCAAGCTGAAGAGCTTTGGGACGCTCCACCAGTGCCCACAGTTCCCCTGCCTGCTTCTACTCCACTATGCATGCCACTGTAAACATCCAGTGGTGGCATTCCCCAGTCTCTCAACCTGACAGCACAACAGGTGGTGATGCGGCAGGCCCAACTATTGCATCCTGGAGTTACGTCCACACCCAGGGACATCAGTGTTTCACTGCAAGTAGCAGCTTCCTCGAGAACTTGAAGTTGTATTTGTATATATTATTATTTTTTTGTGTGAATGGATTAATGTATAAGTATGAATGTAAACAGATAAATATTTTTATTTTATGTGTCATTGTATTAACATTGTTTAAATCTTATTTTTTTATTATTTTATGTTTAAAAGTATATATCAGTATTAGTATAACCATTAAACATATAATTGAAAAATAACTTTTATTCAATAAACTAGAAACCATCAAAGTAACAAATTGATATAAGAATAATAACACAAATAAGACATATGCAAAAAACTATATACCTGAAAGTAACTTATATTCAAGGAAAATAAAGAAAAATGAATATGCAAAATAACATATAATTTAACAATAACTGTTATTCAATGAACTAAAAGAAATGTCAGGACCAAAATGAACTGAGTATAATAACAAATAAGACACATGCAAAATAAGATACAATTGAAGCATAACTCTTAACTGAAACACAAATGGAAAATAAACAGTATGGACATGAATAAATAAGGAAGTCGACATACAAAGTAACAAATAAGGCAGAGAAATAAATATAACAAATATGAAATATAAAATCACAAACATATAAATGAAGGTCAACAAAAGTTCTCCTGCCAAGTAACGGAACAGGCAGGAAATGAAAAGTAGTCTTCCAGGATGTTGCGTTGTGCCTTGGCATTCCTGGTTGCAGTGTTGCCAACCATGGTTGGATGAGTGTCTCCTAGGGGCAGTGTTACGAACCAAGAGAGAGGACCACTTCAAGTTCGATATTATGATAAACAAAAAGAATTCAACACCAACAGTTGAAACTGGGGATACGAATATAGAAAGAAACACTAACAGAACAAAGGTTTATTTACAAACTTACTAACAAAGATAAATGCAGAATGGTTTCTCCTATTTACATACTACAAGTAAAATCTTACAATGCGTGAACTGAGGAAGAAGTGAGGTAATGCAAATACTTCCTGGCCAGTTTTGCGCTGTCGGAGATCTATGCTCGAAGCGGTGGCTTCACAAAAGGAGAACTGTAATTGCAGACGTCTTCTTGACTCCGTATTGCAGAAAACAATGTCTATTCTTGATACTCGAAGGGCATGAACTCCTTGAAACCTCTTGTAGAACGTTTCTGCTCTCAAGGCTTGCTCAACGACGAAAATACCTCGGTTGTTCTCTATAACTGGACGACTTGACCAGAATTCGACCAATTTCTAGAGCGCCTTTTCCTCTCTGATCCTTCATCTGTTTCTTCTTCTCTTATCTCTCTCTGATAATCTCTGCTCTCTCACTGATGATCTGATCTGCGACTCTGATCTCTCCTACTTCGTCAGTTGTATTTATACGGTGACCTGGGGGGGCGGGGCCTACGGGGGGCCGGAGCATGTACGTCACAGACTCCCAAGATGACCAGAACGTCTTAGAAGAATCTCAACGAAATATTGCATCATATTTCACTGCATTTTCTGACGACGTGACGGTGCGTGTCGTGTTCCACAACACTCCTGCCGATTCTAGAACCATCATGAGAACAGGCGCCTCCAACACACGTGCGAAAGCCTCCGTGCTGCAGAACTTCTCGAAGAAGATGCGTTTTCCTTTCCCTTAACTTTGCTATAAACCAATTACCATGACATGCGGGTCACTCCTCCAGGCACCATGTATATGGTCATGTGTGACGGGGTTCTCCTGATCTGTTTCCTGTCTGCATGGATTTCTTGTTATTATAAGATTGTGCAGAACACACGCGGCCAGCACTACAGACTCTGCACGGGTCAGGCTTGATACACAATGACGTGTGGAGCACTCTTCTGAGTTTGCTGGCCAGAATCCCGAAGACGTTCTCCACCATCCAGCGTGCCCTACTTAACCTTTAGTTGTATATACGCTCCTCCTTGGACAGGCCTCTTTGGGGGTAGGCCTTCGTAAGATAGTTCCGCAGAGGGAAGGCATCATCGCCAAGCAGGAAGTAGTCTACAGGACCTCCATTTGTTGCATTTGGTATTGCTTCAGGTTGGGGAGGGTTTGCTTCCTGTTTTGCCAGCATTCGACTCTGACCCAATGGCACCCAGGGAAAATACTTCTTGCTGCAGGCAGGCGGTGTCGGTGAATGGAACTGCAATCACACGTGTGCAGCACAGCCCTTTTGTACCTCACGTATACCCGCCGACATACATTAGGATTAATGTGATGTCGTTACACATACGGTATACATATGTGGGTGTTACTTGCTCAGCCACGCACTACTTGTGGGGGTGTAGCCTATTGTCATGACAATTAACGAAACCATCCCATCAATCTTGAGCAGTGCATAGGCTTTGCATAGTGCAAGGCTTTATGCAGTGCATAGGCTTGAGCAGTGCATAGTATGCATTACTTCATAGTTACAGTATGGTGTCGTTATGTTGACTGTTGGCTGATGGCCATCAGCCTATGACACATATCCACTTGATCGCACCGACAAACCACCCATTTAGCCACGTTTCACATGCCTGATCATACCTGGGCTTGATACATGAATGTGTGAACGGGGCTTTAGAATGATCCCGATTTCCATGTATGGATAAACTAGGATATACATGCATACAAACACACACACACTCACACACACACACACACACACACATATATATATATATATATATATATATATATTGTATGTGTATGTATGTATATATATATGTGTGTGTGTGTATGTATATATTTATATTGTGTATATTTGCGAGTGTGTATTATGTATGTGGGATACAGTATGATTACGTTTCCTTACCTACCTTTCCCTTTTTATCTAATTTACCCTATATAGTATATTCATGTATTTACCTTATAATTATCATCACTTAATGCTGATCCCCAGAAATATCTTCTGAAAATTTGTTTCGTCTCACCAGCTGATGGGAGAATCGCTGACAAGGACGCTTTGCCAACACAAAACTCTCTTGCCAATGAGAGAGGGCGGTGGAAACGTTAGGCACGTTGGAGCACTCTGATTGGCCAAAGCAATTTCTGTCCTGACATACATATATACAAACATCAGCAGCATCAGTGCAGTTCTAAGCAGAAGATGAACGTACGTCTTAGTGAACTAGTGCTTACGAAAGGAGGACAAGGACTCTAGCATGAACAAAGAATTTCAAGTTTGTTTTTTTATATTCTTTGTGGATATTATTAACCGGTGAAGTGTAAAATGATAGAAAGCTTATTAGTGAAATGAAACATAATAATTAGCAGTACAGTAAAGGGAAATATCTGAGAAGACTCAACAAAAACACATAAACATAGATCATTATTTTAAGGGAATAAGGCATCAGTCACATTAAGTTCCATTATTGTATGAAGCTTTAATTTTACGGTAGACTTTATTGTGTTTGACTTAAATTGTATGATTAACACTTTTTTTATGTGGAAAATCGTTCAATTCTGGAGGTAACTACTACTCTTAACATCTCGTCTTTTTAGTTTTGATTTTGAAAAAAGGACACTGCCGTAAGGGTGTTGTCCATCATGTTTAAAGCATGGCCTTGTCAGATAGTATGACTTGTATCTGGTATACGTGTTATAGAAGTTTATCTAACAGAGATTAAATCCCCTCGGCTTGGGACCACCTAGACGTGGTGAGGGGGATCGTGAACCGCAGAAATTTGTTCCCTGGTTTGAGTCCAAGAGTCCCATATATCATCGTATGTTTCTTTGGATTGATTTTTGTGGAATTTTCCACTTTTGCCAATATTTATTGGACCTGATAAATAGGAAAGGTTATCATAGCTAGGACTGGGTTTATATCCAAAGCTAAATAGTGGGCATTGTGGTAGGATCATCAACTACCCGATAATGTTCGGACCTGAGAGATATCAGATTGATAGCTCAAGGGTGGAACTATTCTTCAGTGTTGGGCCACGGATTCCAGGGGGATCTGGTTCTGGGGATAGGACTCTCGGCATTCTATCCTGTTTTTCCATAACATGATTAGGGTGGAGATGATTGTATTCTTGTAATACTCTCAGTCCTAGCAAGCCGGTTTGGGTTACACTTGGAAAGAACTGAGTTGAGCCCCACACAATCTTCGGTTTTTTTGGAAGAAGATATGATGTTTTGGTGATGCATACACATGAGCGTGTTTGAAACCGACTCTAGTGGGGAATGTGTCTTGTGTGAATATTGTGATCCGTTCATAAGTGGATGATGGCCATATTACGCAGAATATTCCTCAGTTTTAGTTGAGGTGTCCTATGCAGATTTCCAACGTCAGTGTCAACAGGGCGACGATATATCCGATGAACAAGATGTAGAAGCATCCTTGTAAATGGTTCAGACTTAGGACTTCCTTGGTTACTGTGTCCTGTAAGAATAATAAATGAAATGAAGCTGTTTTGATTAAACAGAGCTTGGTGAAAATTATCATTCCTTTTTACTGAGGTTTATTACTATGATTCTTGAAATTGTTTTATAATAAAAAAAAAAAAAAAAAAATAATAATAATAATAATAATAATAATAATAATAATAATAATAATAATAATAATAATAATAATAATAATAATAATAATGTTCTAAAAGGGTCCACAAAAAAACAAAGTGTAAAAGTCCGTGTATAATTTTGAAGACTTTACAGAAAAGCTTTCGAACCCTTCCTTGGGTTCATCTTCAGTCCAAATGAACAAAAAGTTACAAGTACAGAGGTAAATTTAAAAAAACAAGAGTCGTTGAAGATCGTTGACAACGGTCGTTAGCTCGTTAATGGGCCAGGTGAAGAAAGAGGGTAGTTAACAACAACTAGGTGATACCCTCTCCCCTATCAATCCTTCTGGCTGCAATCCTGTTGGATCTTCGTACAGGTTGTTGCAACATTACATGAAGTCCTTCATACAAGGGCGTAGATTGGGCACCGTTATCAGACTCCCCCGGGGCAGTGGTTACCTGGACTGGAAGAGGCAAGGCAGAGGCAGCATCAGGAGAGGGAAAAACAGAGCCTGTCCTACAGTTAAAATCTTTAAAAAACGTACTAGAATATAAAAATTAACAAATGGGTCTTCGTTGACAAAAGACTTGTTTCCTTTGAACGATTCTCCCAAACTTATAGCAGCTCCCTCGACTAGTCGTCTGACATTTACATTGTTACTTTTAAAGATAATAATTTTTAGCCTTGTTCCAGTTGGGTCCATGATCATTCCTGAAAGCATGTGCTACTATTGCGCTGTTTTGTGATTGTAGTTCATAAGCTCGCTTATGTTCGCCCAAACGTATATCTAGTCCCCGCCCACTTTCACCAAAATATTTACTATTACAATCCATACACGGTAGTTTGTCAACGCCTGAGACTATGGGATTTTTATCATTGTTATTGTTTTTTACGAGGGAACGTCTTATTGTATTTTCATATTTGAACGCAATTTTAGTTTCCTTCTGACTTTTGTTGATATGTCCACTTATATTATTTACTTCTGGATTAAAGGGAAGGGACAAATATCTTTTTGGTTTTGATGAAAGTGGGCGGGGACTAGATATACGTTTGGGCGAACATAAGTGAGCTTATGAACTACAATCACAAAACAGAGCAATAGTAGCACATGCTTTCAGGAATGATCATAGACCCAAATGGAACGAGGCTAAAATTATCTTTAAAAGTAACAATGTAAATGTCAGACGACTAGTCGAGGGAGCTGCTATAAGTTTGGGAGAATCATTCAAAGGAAACAAGTCTTTTGTCAACGAAGACCCATTTGTTAATTTTTATATTTCTAGTATGTTTTTAAAAGATTTTAACTGTAGGACAGGCTCTGTTTTTCCCTCTCCTGATGCTGCCTCTGCCTTGCCTCTTCCAGTCCAGGTAACCACTGCCCCGGGGGAGTCTGATAACGGTGCCCAATCTACGCCCTTGTATGAAGGACTTCATGTAATGTTGCAACAACCTGTACGAAGATCCAACAGGATTGCAGCCAGAAGGATTGATAGGGGAGAGGGTATCACCTAGTTGTTGTTAACTACCCTCTTTCTTCACCTGGCCCATTAACGAGCTAACGACCGTTGTCAACGATCTTCAACGACTCTTGTTTTTTTAAATTTACCTCTGTACTTGTCGTAACATTTTGTTCATTTGGACTGAAGATGAACCCAAGGAAGGGTTCGAAAGCTTTCTGTAAAGTCTTCAAAATTATACACGGACTTTTTACACTTTGTATTATTGTGGACCCTTTAGAACATTATATATACTCTCGTGATAGAGAGTTTTTCCCTACTAATAATAATAATCTCTTCTTAATAACTATGACGATAAAAAAAAAAGAGCTTCATCGTCACTATCATTACTAACGTACTCTTATATATATGCAGGATAAAAGGATCCTCCTATAATCTGCCTTTTCAGGGTCTTTTGTATCCAGCATTTTTATTATCATTTTCATAGCAAAGAGAGACACACCTCTCCACGAAAGTCAGCAGCGTCGAGCTTCAGCTGACCTCCCTTTTCCTTGATGTCTCTCCTGGTCTTCCAGGCTTTGGTGTTGATGACGTCATTCGTCCAATAGTCAAAAAGACCCCCTTCGTTAAGTCGAGTCCTCATCCTCGTCAGGGCTTCCGTGAATATGGCGCCTCTCCTATGGTGGAGGAACAAGTGATATGGGTATGGAATAATAAAACACCTTGCTAGGACTGAGAGTGGGAATTGTAACAGTAGTGAGAATGTAATGACACCCCTTCCGCTCTGAGTACTGATCCAGGAATTGTAGGAATTCCTTAGAATATTGTACAACACTTTTGATGTACGCGATAGGTCAGGCATACCTGGTGATAGGAAATTGTAAGGACATCCGACGCTTCTGTAATGAGTAAACGAAAATTTGTGTTGCACAAATACAAAATGATAGGGAATCTCTTCTGTGGAGAATAATGAGGCATTAGTACAACAGGGCAGATCGTTCTTGATTGGGTTGTGATAACAGTAAATTGTAAGAATGTTGAAAAAGTCAGTCTTCCTGTGGCACGTGATATGGAGTTGCAAAAACAGTAAGGATTTAATATACTCGAAGTTAAGTACGTATATCTTAGTTTAACCAGCCCACTGAGCTGATTAACAGCTCTGCTAGGGCTGGCCCGAAGGATCAGATTTTTTTATGGGGCTAGGAACCAATTAGTCACTTAGAAACAGGACCTACAGCTTATTGTGGGATCCGAACCACTTTATGTCGAGGAATGAATATCTAATCACCTGAAATAAACTCCTCTGATTCCGCACTGGCAGGTGCAGGGAGCAAACTCGGGCTACCAGTTTGATAGACGGAATACGCAGCCCACTCGCCCCAGTCAAGGAAGGAATTTTTTCTTTATACTTGAGCACCTGTTACTGTGGTGGGGTATATACTATATATATATATATATATATATATATATATATATATATATATATATATATATATATATATATATATATATATATATATATACATGTACAATTTATACAATTTTAGCTTTATTATCCATACACGCGAGGTCGGGTCCCTCTTCTTACGCATACGAACTGCTTCTGTAGATTTCCCCGATTATCCATCACACTTTCATTTATTCACCACTACGCGGGCTCGGCAGTTGTCTATATTTTTACGGTTATAAAAATCCCTTTTGGGCTCTTTCTAAGACAACGCATTTTACGATATGTTTGGGCCTTAGTGTTTCCATTTCTTCCAAAACTCACCCACACATACACACACACACGCATATATATATATGCGTGTGTGTGTATGTGTGGGTGAGTTTTGGAAGAAATGGAAACACTAAGGCCCAAACATATCATAAAATGCGTTGTCTTAGAAAGAGCCCAAAAGGGATTTTTATAACCGTAAAAATATAGACAACTGCCGAGCCCGCGTAGTGGTGAATAAATGAAAGTGTGATGGATAATCGGGGAAATCTACAGAAGCAGTTCGTATGCGTAAGAAGAGGGACCCGACCTCGCGTGTATTGGATAATAAAGCTAAAATTGTAAGAATATGATATAACAATAAGTCACCTATGAAGGGACGAACAAAGGGGAATTTGTAAGAATAGTTACAATATGATACATGTCTCGTGCAGTGCAGTCATTATCTTTACTAGCAGACATAAAGAAAGCCCATTATAGTAAGATTGTCCGATTTAACGCCAGGAGTCGCTGTGCAGGCTAGCGTTTTGCTTGCATTTTCGTTTACAGTTTTCCACCCGTCCCTTGCATGGGATGGAGACATAACGCCCATTAGGGGTGGGGGTGGGGTAGGGGGGGAGGATGAAACCCCATTATAAACCATCTTAGGGGTCCCTACTATAACTCTGCCAAGTTTCATGCCCATCGGACCAGCTGTTTGGCCGTGATTGAGTGACAGACGGACGGACAGACATGACGCTCATTATACTAAGATGATATTTACAGGCTTCTGCTTGTGCTTTTAGGATTATCCCCAAGTTGGAACCCTTGGGGTTCACCATCTAGGAAAGATATAAGATTCACAGGAAGGCATTTAAGTAAAAAAGATAAATAACAACCAGTTGGCAAGCATAGCATCTCACCTGAAACCCCAAACGTAGCCAGCGGTGGGATACTGCGTCTCACTGAAATGGATAGGGGTATAGCCAAGGCTGCTCGTGTACTGGGAAGCGATGATGTCTCTCATGTAAATTTGGGACTCGAGGTATGCATGGCGACCTTTCATGACCTTGTCCATATGGTTGTCCAATGTGTCGATCTAGTAAGGAAGTCTGAATTAATCATGAAGTATAATAAGGAAGGAAACAGTTGAATTTTCATTCTATGTAAGGTTTACGATTGATTCTTCCATTCTTCTTTAGCCATGCTAGTAACAAAGAGAAAATTATATTGAATCTTCAATTTACTAAACAAGATAGATTTCATTACTTCAAATTGTAAAGTAACACAGATTATAATCTAATTTTGATTAAAATAGGAAGGAAAAAAATAGAATACTCCAGATTTTATCATCAACGAAGAGAGAATAGAAAGGATTCTTCAAAACTAGTAATGAAAAAAGTAATTGATTCTGGTTCTTCAAATCTGATATTGATCGTTCGAAAAAGCAATTATCCAAGTTTACATCTTTCGTGAGGAAATGTTACTTGCAATGACGACAATCTGCGTTCTTTGCCGTAATATATCAGTACGATTCTGGCATCGATGCTGGCGATAAGACGTTTAGTCTTTTGATAAAGTATCTTTTAGATAACATGAAAATATCGCTGTTAACAAATTTGGATAATAAGAAAAACCTCTTACATTGTGTATTTAAACTTCTTACTCTGAATTTCGCAGTGCCAGTTTGTAATGCAGAGGACGTCAACTGAGCAGAGTATACCTATAATATTCCTTGTACTCCATGCATGCAACCCTCCGATTTATGCATAGGAAACCGCATATAGATTTATAATATATATATATATATATAATAATATATATATATATATAGATATATATATATATAATGAGAGAGAGAGAGAGAGAGAAGAGGAGAGAGAGAGAGAGATATTGTTTGTATGGTGATTTTTACGTTGCATGGAACCAGCGGTTATTCAGCAATGGGACCAGCGGCTTTACGTGACTTCCGAACCACGTCAGGAGTGAACTTCTATCACAGAAAAACACATCTCTGACCCCTCAATGGAATGCCCGAGAATCGAATTCGCGGCCACCGAGGTGGCAGGCTAAGACCAAACCAACCACGCCACTGAGGTGCTCTCTCTCTCTCTCTCTCTCTCTCTCTCTCTCTCTCTCTCTCTATATATATATATATATATATATATATATATATATATATATATATATATATATAGTATATATCATTCGAGCTACAAATGTCCTTTAATATCTAATTCGCTCTAACTCGGAATTGATATATTTCATATATGTACCGAAGGGGAATTTCTAGTTGATAATAATTTCGTCCCCTCATGGATCGAACCACCGTCCAGCTGACGAGAACGAAATCAGGACGGACATGACGTTGCCGAATTGGCCAACGTCACTGTCCGCCCTGATTCCCCTTCAGTACACATAGGAAAATATATCAATTCCTAGGTAGAGCGAATTACATATTAAAGGATATTTGTAGCTTGAATGATTTATATGAATCACGGTGATGTGATAATTATTCATATATATATATTAATATATATATATATATTATATAATATATATATATATATGTATATATATATATATAGTATATATATATATATATATATATATATACATATATATATATATATATATATATATATATATATATATATATAGACAAAGAGAGAGAGAGAGAGAGAGAGAGAGAGAGAGAGAGAGAGAGAAACTCCTGCAAAGCCCAGCCTATATATATATATATATATATATATATATATATATATATATATATATATATATATACATATACATATAGTTGATATATATATATATTATATTAGGATATATATATATATTATATATATATAATTATAATTATATATATATGATAGAGAGATAGAGAGAGAGAGAGAGAGAGAGAGAGAGAGAGAGAGAGAGAGAGAGAGAAACTCCTGCAAAGCCCAGCCTACCTCAGTAGGGGAAAAAACCCCATTGTCCCTAATCACCTAGGTGCTAATCCCCAGATAGGCGATTTTTCTACCAGGGGATTAGCACCCAGGTGTGAAATTTCACACCTTTTAATGAGGTCTTAATTACCTTTCACACCTTTTAATGAGCTGGCAATTACTTTTCACACCTAGTAATGAGCTGGTAATTACTTTTTACACCTTTAGGTGTGAACATTGACCATAAAGGTGTGAATATAACAAATAGATGTGAAATTTCACAGGTTTCCCACAGTCGTGTCGGCGCAGCGCAAAACTCTACGGAGATAAAAACCCTGATTTCAACCCTGAAACTCCCCCTCCCCCCACAAATTTCCTCATATTCTACGAAGGTTAAACCCCTGATTTCAACCCTGAACCCCCCCTCCCCCCACAAATTTCCTCATACTCTACGAGGGTTGAATCCCTGATTTCAACCCTGACCCCCCTCCCCCCACAAATTTCTTCATACTCTACAAAGGTTAAAACCCTGATTTCAACCCTGACTGCCCACCCACCCCCCGATTCCCTCAAAAACTCCTTATGACGTCACGAAAGCCTATGGACGTAAAATCCCAGGTTTCAACCCTGACCCAGATTTCTCTCAAAAACATCCAATAACGTCACGAAAGTCTATGGGTGACGATCCCAGATTTCAAACACAACCCCGATGACATCACAAAACTATACGATGTAAAATCCAAAGGCTTCAACCCTCACCCCCAATTCCTTCCACTAGCCCCTGATGACATCTTAAAACTTGAAATCACAGGTTCCAACATGTCCCCCGAATTCACTCCCAAACGCAAATTTTTTTTCAATAGGGTACACTGAAAATTAACTTAACAAAACCCATTTCAGTCTTAATCATTTATGATATGTGTATACAGATGCATAATATTCCATACATGAAGAGGTTAAATGGAAAATCAGATTACATACAGAATTGTTATTATGTTTGTAACAAATGTCATACAGAAATGCATGGGGAAGGGTATACATGAATTAATATTCCATACAAAGTCATACAAGAATACACTGGAAAAGGTGTACAAAAGAATACACGGACATGATGTACATTTGTTTTATGAAAATAATACTTCATTGAGACACATTGCTAGTATATACCACACACATCCTCCCCAGTTTCCCGATCGAGTGTGAAAGATAATTCATCTAATACATCTAAGCTTTTAAATCTTGATAACAAGTTCTTCATATATAAATCTTCCACACATCTTTCATCTAGCAGGAATAAATTCTTTTTCATGATGACGACGCAAGTGATTTTACCATTTTTTTTCATTTCATCACTGATTGTAGGAACACAGGCAAATTTTGATTCAACCATGTCATGTTAACTCATCTACTTTGTCCGATACCGGCGGGAAGATAACATATTTAACATAGTCATACGATGATTTAAATAATTCTTCCTTCAATTTCTTCACCAAAGAAAATAAGTGGTTGAACCTCATCTGCTTGGTATTCCTGCTCAAACGGTCAGCATGGTCCTCTTCTTTGGAATATGCTACACTCTTTCGGGCGTATTCATTATCTTCAACAGGGGCTCCGATACCATATTGGGTTAATAAAGTAGCTACAGTGGGGAGATCTACTTCATCGTCACATTCCCAAGAGGTAATATTTTTGGGCCTTTTCACAATGGCAGACCTTTCAACACCGCGATCGCGAAGACAGGCGTATGTTGCACCAGCTCGAGAATATCAAAAGCCTGCAATCTCAGCGTATGGATAACTTCGAACGACGTCTTCAACCACACTGTAATTCCTGCATGTAACACAATTAGTGGCCACTACTAAACAAGCATTTCAGACAAGTTCCCTAAAACTAACTTGCACAAGGAGGTTGACGAAGCCATGGCAAGAGTGTGCATTTTAATATTCCAATGGTTCAAGAGTTAATGAGCCACCAAATCCCACAATCGAACTTCCCCACCCCCTTGACACTATGAGCCATTAAAGATGCTCCCCTTTATCACAATAACTGATTAAACAAGTTGTATCATACCACCGTCCAAAACTCCCACCGGAAGCTATGAATCACACTAAAGCCTGACCCACTTTCGAACTGTTATCTCAATCTCGTTATTAAACAAGTTGTGTCACGTAAAGGGTTAATCACACAATTAAACAAGCTGTATCATTTTCCCAACATGTTAATAAGGTACCCACGCACGCTCCATTTTCTTTTTTGGATAAATCTTCCAAGAAGTATATGACAGGATTTTGCGATGTATCCACTTTTCAGATTTTGAAAATTTTCAGAGTATTTTGAATAGTATATCCCCTTCTAACAACTGCGTTCCAATGCTCATCCGCTATACTTACAACGTCTCCAACATTCAAGATTGATCTGGTGGGTGGATTAACGAGAACAGCATTTTTATACATACTCGAGAATTGACGTTTAATGTCCTCTCTAGCAGTTAATGAGTGAACTTGTTGAGAGGTGCGTTCCTTTCCCAAACTTTTATGTGGGGTATTGTTATAACTCTGAACAATGTCACGCAAGACATTAATGTATTTTAAGGTGATCTTATGCGTGAGATATCTGTATATCCTCCTCTTAATAGTCCTTATTACTCTTTCAGCTATAGATGATTTTATCTTACTTGAGTAAACGCTATATAATTTTATATTTTTACCCTCTAGATATTCTCTGACGTGTTTGTTATAATATTCCCTGCCGTCATCACTATTCAAACGTGAAACTCCCGAAAATTCTCTAGATTCGATAATCTTCTTTAAAGCACGACGCATAGTGACACCATCCTTCTTTTTCAATGAAATAATTTGAAGGTATCTGGAAAAGACTTCAATAAATATCAGCAAATATTTAAACCCCTTATTGTACCGAGCTAACTTTGACATATCAGCTAAATCGGTACTCGCTATCACTCGAGGCTTGGATGACATGATTTTGCTTCTCGGGAATTTTTTTCTTCCGATTTTACGAAGTGTGTAAGACTTTTGCTGGCGTAAGAATTCTTTAACATTTTCTCGAGTAATTTTGTTATCCAGATTTTTCGCTACTCTGAATAAAGGGTCTACCCTGCTGAAACTACCAACACCTTGTGCATCCCCATATAAAGTTTTAAGGAGTTTTAACTGTTCTTTATCCATATTGGTAAGTTATTTGATATTCCGTTTCACCCAGAATATTAGTTCGAAGCTGTAACAGTTCAGGTGTTGATGGGGCAAAGTCTACTAGCAAATAACCGTACCGGTTATGTGATAGAGCCTTTTTATATATATTCGAAAATGCTGACGCTTTTTGACGACCGAATAATTGTCGACCTAAAGTTTCAATTTAACTAAAATCACGATTTTTCATTAGTATGTAATGTGAACAATTCAGGCTTATACTTCTACTAAACTTTCCAGAATGAAACATATTCTGTTATGAATAAACTGAATTAGATGAATGACGTCCTGCTGTGAAGGTGTTAGTGACAAATTTATTATCACTCGCTTCTAAGAAACAACCATTGAGTATAGATAACAAGCCTTTTTTTATCCTCCATCCCCTTTTCAGTGTAATCAAAGGTATTTAAAATTTCTTTGGAGACTTTAAATTCAGATACCCCACAATATGAAATATAATGGAAATGCGCTTATTAAAGTTCAATGATCTTTTGACATAGGACTGACTTGCCGCTGTTACTATAATGCGGGCGGGATTGGCAAAATGATTTAAAATCAGCTCGGGGAAGGGACCTGTTGCCATGATGTCAGCAAGCTCAATACTAAGGGTATGTATTCTATTCATCCGTCTTATATAGACGTCAATTTCAGTGAATGAAAGTTGATGGCAATAACATTTGTTTAATTTTTATAGTGAAATATATAGTATATAGGACACTCATACAAGGTTTTACATAATATATGCACAAAATAACTATATATATAATAAAATATTTACAATACAAATGTAATAAAACATTTATAAAAAAATAACTATAATACATATATATATATATATATATATATATATATATATACATATATATATAATATATATATTATATATATATATATATATATATATATATATATATATATCTATATATATAGTATATATATATGTGTGTGTGTCTTGTGTGTGTGTGTGTGCGTGTGTGTGTGTGTGTGTGTGTGTGTGTGTAGATAAAATAAAACTAAGTATACTACAAAACATAAACACAAAATTGGCCACTAAGTCAAGGTGAAACGCCCTCGTTTCACAGGAGGTGGGATGAATCCATTTCCTGACAAGGTAAAAGAGATGCCAATGACAATGAAGAGAGAGTTGATTTTACATCCCCCACTTTACTGTGCTCTCTTCGCCGTTTTGAACACCCTTTCACTCGAGGGAAATGATGTGAAGATGGGTGTAGTTCCTCCTCCACCACCACACCCTCCACCCTCTCCTCCACCCCAATGTCTGGATGGCCATACGCCAACGATTTATAAGGTGTCACATAACATCTCTTATCCTCTAAAGGACATAAAGACACCTTTCGCTGGCTCGTATGACACATTGTACCTCCTACTCTTTGCAAACTGTACACACGAGTATAAGTGATCTCATTCTTCTCGATCACTTTTCGATACTGTTCATGTAGAATGGTCTTCTGCCGGCATCTTTGTATACCTTTCAAGGTGTTACTACGGCTATTTTCAGTTGGATATTAATAAACCTAAGGTTTGACACAGATGAATTCTCTCATGAGTTCACTCCCGGTTTCAACCTTGACTAATCTGAGTTCCCCCTTACGTGACTCATCATACAATTCGTGAGTTTTCGGGAAATTACTCAAGTCCATATAGGGTTTGAGAACCTCCTTCAATTCATGATTGAGGTTATCAGTCACAAGGGAGAAGATCAAGCTGTCAGTGTCTTTCATCGTGGTGATTTTGAAGAACGTCATAATAGAAGCGATACATCATGTCCTTCGCCATGTCTAGTATACTGAAACCGATGTAAAACGGGGATTCAGCTGTAACAGACTCTTTGCAATGGTTTACAATGTACCTGCCATTACCGAGTTTTTTCAAAGTCTTGTACGCTTGTTTGGACTCGTTACTTAGGAGAGAAGGTTCATTGGTAGTGACAACAGTTCTAGTGGAATAATTTAATGAATTTTTAATTGTTACACCGAAAAGACCATTCATTATTATTTTGATGGTGTTCCTCTTGTCCAGAACAGACTCTTCAGCTCGCCTCTCGGCATTCTCCAGGATATATTCCCTCAAATAAAAATCCTGTTTGTATTTGTACACTTTCCTTATTACATCAGCTTCTAGACCGAGTCTTATCAGTGTTTAATAAGGGAAGTCAGATCAAGTGATTACACATCAGTAGATGCATACCCGTCAATTTAACATTTTTCTTGGGCAGCTTCACATTGACCTTATTCAGCAGGTTTTTACTAAAGGAAGATAGATCCTGGTGAGTTACATTCATGTGATGAATGGTGAGAGGGAGATCGTCTGTCCATAGAGCAACATCCCTACTAACTCGTTTGGTATCGAGAAGGAGGAAATAACCGTATTCATCCTGTGAATCAATGGCGGTAATTTGACTAGCGACAAACCGTTCAAATTGAGCAGGGGGAAGTTCAGTTATTTCACCCAAGGGCATTTTGTATTTGCTCATAACCGTGGGATACAAGCTTGTAAAATCAACGTACAATATAATCGATTGAAGATCACCAACCTTAAAACTGGGATTTAACTCTGGATTAGTGGCTACAGACCATCTTCAAACTAAACTACAAAAACCACCCCGGATATTTTTACAGATTAATTGATAAAGTTCACCATTAGAAATGACGGGGAGACGAATTTGATAAGAATGTAGGAAAGTGTCAAGTGAGAGAGAGGCAGAAGTCGGATAATGGACAGGGTTTAGTTCGATTGGCACAATTTGTAGCATTCCAATCCTTGACCACGTGTGTGTATCCCTCGCTGGATAGGGTTTCCCCCGTAAGCTCTGAATTGAAACACTCCTTGGAAGGGATGCTAGGCTTTTGCAGGACATTGAAACCTGTAACATAATCGTAAGGGTAGTACTGTTTACCCGTATCCGAAACTAAATCGAGGTAATCCTTAGAGTACTTAGATAACAACCGACGAGTGATTTCTGTTTTATATGTCTCTATGCGAGACTGGAAAGGGTGCCTCTAATCATGTTGTTGCTATCCACCAATCTAAGATTGCCTGATCTAGCCGAGTAAAATTTACTACCCTCACGTTTTAGAATTTCAAAGTCATACTTAGCCCCCTCCTCTTCCAATACCAGCGCAATGTCATAGGACAAATTATGTACTAACACTGTTAAATTCATCTCCTTAAACTTCATATTAAAATTGCATTGACAACACAGTGCACGCACAAAGTTGTCCCATGCCTCACAATGTGTGTGATGTCACACTTTGAATTCAACGTTACATCTCCCGCAATAGGTGCTCTATTCAAACTTACGGTTGGATTTAGGGGTCATATGCAATTGATACCTTGGCATTCGCTCACGCAATAGTGTCCATTCCCAGCTCATGTTCTGCAAAGAATCATCGATACATTTTTCTCCATAACCTAGTCTATGCATACAGTATTCGCCCGTTCTACCGTCAACGATCACATAGCAGTAAGTGTAAGCTTTCTGCTTTGCTACAATTCTCGGATTGTTTTCAGCATTCGGTTGAATATTATACATCTCGAAATCAAGGAAAGCAATGTGCGAGATTTTGTGCAGTTTTAACCTTGGTAAACAGTTTAAATTGGCCGGGATCCGGGTATTCAACAGTGGTTCGAACAGTACATGCCTGAGTGTGAGCATCGCGGATGGTGGGGCTATTGAACAATGCTAAACAATTGTAACACATACCACCCGCATGCTCACCCCTCCCCTGCTTGAACCTGTGTCGAAAAACCTTCACAAATACCAACATATCTTTAATCAATGTGACGTCAGTGATTAACAACAAGGTGACCAGATGAGGGCTTTGGGGGTTACCACCTTTCCTTGCCAGATGTACTGCCCCATGACTAATTAACACAATTTATAAACATAAATGTTGAGGTTCCCCTTTTCTAATGTTTTGAAAGTCATGGGTCAACGGCACATCTGGCAAGTGTTTGATATTTAATTGCCCCTCCTCATCCTAGTCGTTAAATCCTGAGAGAGGTTGTCAATATGTGTGATAAGGTTATCCCGGAGTACAAAGTATGCTTCTAACTCTGTAATAACACAGTTGTACCCAGATTGAATATTGACAACCTGAAATCTGCCACGAACTCACGTCACGTGATATGAAGTTCAACCCTATCCAGCGAGGTAATACACCAACCCAAACCTTCACTATAATTGAGTCTCTCTTCGAGATTATTAGCTACATACTCGATAGCCTCCTGCATAAGTAGAGAAGAGCCGATTGAATTCCTCTTTCAAGGAACGTGCCAACCACATCATCACGTAACTGGGCTATGCTACCACAGCCAAATAATGAATGGTGTTGACCACATTGTCACCCTCTGTTCTTTCCCTAGTTAGTGGAGATCCCTGTCTGGCTCCCCAAACACGAGATAGTTCACTACTCCCCATCGAATCATCGAATAGGAAGTCATCGACAAAAGAATCTGTAAAGAGTATGTTAAATAAACAATGGAGCAAGTGTGTTATAAAGGATGCAAAATGAATAATATCAATAATAATAATAATAATAATAATAATAATAACAATAATAATAGTAATAATATGTACCTTGATCGGTGGATGATCCGTTGCGCATGGAGGTTTCACAAGGGGTATGGGTGCTTTCTTCGACATGGCAATCTGCAAAAAAAAAAAAAAACACGTTTTCATGAATATTGAGAGTGAGGACATAAACACGGGTTTTTTTTAGATGTGTATATATTAACCCAATAAACGCTATTATACACACAGTCTATGTTCAACATGTGTAGTGATCATCATATACGTGAATAGCAGTGCATGTATGGGTACATTTCCCGAAAATCGAGCGTGTAAATTTACCAACAGGTTAGCCACCCCTAAATCATTATCAAAAGAAGTGGAATATGAAGTGGGTGTGGTGGGAGTCCTTCTCCTGAAAATATACTACGCTGTTTAATCTGGTGACAATGATTTTACCATTCAATTTAACATTATCTATAACGAGTCTACAGGGAAACGTGTTTATGCCTTTATTTATAAGTCTGTTTCGGGTTTGTTGGGGGTGATATGAATGCAATGACTAGAGCGCTTAATACGGAAGTTATTGAACAATTATCTATATTTTACGGTGAGCATATTCATGGAGCTATCCGCGGGAATAGTTTATTCTCGTAGAATGATGATATGAAGAGAATGAGTATTCCACATATCAATGCAGGAGCGGCAAAAGTTTATTCGATTGATTCAATTACTATTAAATTCAGTGAAAAGGCAGCCAATATACTCGGTTTCAATGAAAGGGTGAGGTATATAACATACAGTTCGGGTACGTTGAGACCTCATCACGGTAGAAAATTATATTTGTAAACGATCAATGTGTTGTATACGTTTACATGTATTCGGATATCGTTCAACCTACCACATTGGGCGATGAAATGGCTAACAACTTAGACTGTTTCACGTTAGAATATGCACATTTTAAAGGTCCGCATAACGCCATTTATAAACCTTTAAATGCCATTGACATATTGGATTACATTACAATTGGTGTATCGGATCAGAAAGGTGAAGCAATAATGTTTATTAAAAATGGGGTTGTATCATGCACTGCATATAAGACCTAGATAAAAACTATCGCACTTTTTCTTATAAAGGCCGTACTTGACATATACCCCTCGTAGTATTTTACTGACATGGCTGGTGAACACACCATATATTTGAGCAGTCTCGGATGTTTGGACATGTATACAAAAAATTCACCGTCAAAATTTGCAAATAGATTACCTACACCTATATTTACCTAATGCGATTGAATATGAAGTAGGTTTAGCCTTGATCATGTTCCCGGGTACTTATAACACTATATTATCAAAAGATGATTTATTCACTCTCGAATTTATTACAGAGCCTAATAAACGTGATATGCACGCATATTTGTATAGAACGAGAATAGCAATGTTAGTGGGGGACATGAAGAGGCTCGTGAGAGCTATTAATAATGATGTTTATGATTATTTGAAAGTTTATTACGGTGATAATTTCGTAAATTATTTTAATAGTAATGATATATTTCATTGGGATGAAGATTTAAGAATTACTATACCACATATCAAGAGAGGGAAATTGAGTTAGCGGAAAAGCTGCGAAATTATTAGGTTTTCAAATTAATACCGGTTAAGAAATATATGGAGGGCATGAATTGAATGAACAGGTTTCCATTGATTCCCTACCTGATAATACGAGGTAGATTATATTTTAAAGGCCCGGTAGTGAATTGTTAATCTCAGCTCTTTCCGGTTAGAGACAAGTCGGTTAGAGACAAGCGCTGGATTCCTCGAAGATGCTGAAATGAAAAACAGTCAGGATAGATGACCAATGCACTTTGTAGTCGATGACGCCTCGAAGATCACAAGCTTCGAGCATGGGGCACCCGTGTTTGCTGGGTGAAACATAGGGCATGTCTGTGTGTGTTCGTAACGAACATAAATGACATTTTATTATGGGGAATAAGTGCTAAGAGGGGGGACTCACTGATTGCTTGTGACAAAGTGTAGAACACGCCTGAAAGAGGTGTTGTGAGGTGTTGCAGACCCATCGAGTAAGGCAACGTAAGAAAGAACTTTGAAAAGGTTAACCTTTGAAGTTATAATTATTGTGTCTGGAGAAAGAGAAGTGTGGTGCAGTACACATTCTTTTTAACTAACTTTCATGGTTAAAGTGGTGTTATAATTGTGGTCTCTTTATTTCAGATGGGTTCAAAGTCACCATATAGAAAAATGGATTCTCTAAGACTTTTATTGACTTATTGAAATGTTATGGTTAGTCGGACACAATGAGATAAGAGGGGGTACTTACTTAAATATGATTTTGAGAGAAACGATAGTTTAACGGCTTTCCCTATGGGTCAGAGTTAATTCATTTTATTCCATTTTATTTATTGATTTTATTCCATTTTAATGTTAACTAATTTGGGAAATAAAAAGTATATTTTTGTAACTACGGGAATTTATTTGCCTAGCTTGCATTTTCAGTCAAATTACCAGAATGATCTGCAATGAACGAAGTATGCTTAGTTGCCAAGTAGCAGGTTATTTCATTTTGTTTAAACGAGTGTCATTTGGCCTTAAAAGCTCATTTAAGAGATTGGTGGCAGCGGTAAAAAGGTTCATTAGTGCCATAAGTAGCGCCTCCGAAGAGACTGTATAGATTAGGCATATTTTGGGGAGAGTGTTTGGAATTATGTATTGGGCAACTTGCTTTATTGCTGACTTAGGGAAAGATACTTGGGTGCGGCCGTGCAGGCAGTCTTCTTAGCTGTGGTTATGTGTAAAGATGTATTTCTGTGTTACGGGGGTGGTAAAGTGTATTTATGGCGTAACAGGAATGAATTACGCGCGGTTGCAATGTGTGGACAGGTACCGACTTTGGTTCTATGAAGATGTGAGTGTATAATTTTATATTTCCTTCCTTTCTTTTTTCCCTCTCTTTTTATTGGTGTTAATTTACTCAAAAGTGTGTTTTATTTTGATGTCCCTCAAGATTCGGTGGACATTAATGGTTTAGTGGTAAAAATACGGGGGAAAAGTGGTATTGTGAGTTTCATTTTTATACTTGGAACGGAAGGAGAGAGAGGAGAGAGAGAGGAACAGAGAGAGAGAGAGACGAGAGAGACGAGGAGAAGGAGAAGAGAGGAGAGAGGAGAGAAGAGAGACAGTGGTAGCCCGAGTGAACGGATGCTGATTCAAGCAGTTTTCTCTCGAACTGATTTTCTTCCCGTTTTTTGTTCCCGTAGTGACCTTGTAAACAGCTGTTTAACTTTGAACTTGAGCAGTGGCGAGTGGATGATTATTATTAATTTTTCTGGGTTGGGGTTTGTGTTTGCATAAATATATCAATGTTACTGAGGTCGGGGCGAATCCTGAAGTATAAGGGTTTTCATAATGAAAGCAAAATGGCGGACGCAAGTGGAAACCAGACTCTGGTTCACAAAATAACGAATTTTAATGCTGGGGTCAGCCCGTTCCGTGGCATTGTAGATGGAGTTCTTTCACAATCAGTATACTGATATAGTTCAACCGACGATTTTTGGTGGGAGACTAGTTAATATATTGGACTGTTTTACTTTAGAAAGTGGTAGAGGAAAAAGAATATATAATACAGTCTACAAATTGTTGAACATGAACATTTTGGACCAGAATTCAATTATTATCACTGATCAAAATGGACATCTTTTACATTTCACTAAAGACTCGAGTGTTACCTCCCTGCTCCGTATAAAACCTCGATGATAAAAAGAGAGTAGGTGTGTATAAATAGATGGGTAGGTATGTATATAATTCAATGTTCACCCTTGATATTCCTTATTGGTGATCACACCCTCAAGTCAACTAGAACGTGCGAATGAAGTTCTGCTTAAATTATTTTGAAAGAGTATAAAAGTAGTGTAAAAAATGTAATGAGAGTGATATTCACGCATCCTTCAGAGGCAGAATTTAAAAAACTATTTTTATCAGACCCTTTAAGAAGAGGGGCGGGATTTGAGGATATTTCTGTTTTCTATCCTGGGCATAGAAGAGGTAGTGGTCTGTTTTCTGCTATAAGCGGTATTGCACGTAAAGTGTTTCCTTTTCTATTTAATGTTGCAAAACCTTCAGTTAAAGAACTCGACAGATCTGTGTCATCTGATATGGTAAACGATGGTTTACCTTTAAAAGAATCCATAAAACAAAATGGTATAAGAGCCCTCAAAACTACTGGACAACAAATTTTAAGCGGTACCAGAAGAAAACGGAGGAAACAAAGGAAAACAGTGAAACGATTAGTTAGACGGTCAAGTGTGGAAGAAAAGAAAAAATGAAGGAAGAGGAAGAGTATACGCATTAAATCTAGAAATAAATATAATAAGGACTTGTACGATCTTTTGTAACTCATTCATCAATTGACAATCAGCGGGTATGCACACGTTCTACCCTTCATCTAAAATTATATATAAACACAAAATATGGCTATTGTAGTTCCTAACATACCCAGAACTGGTAATCAAGTTCCTATTTCTTCATATATTATGGGTATATCAGAATCATTCCCGAATGTAAATAGACGTAGAATTATTGAAACTTCAATTAATTCGAAGGAAAGACTGGATTTTACACCTAGCAATATTTCCGTAAATCAAATTCTAACCGATAAATATATCGAATTTCACGTTAATGGGGTGGCAGGTTTTTTTTAGATTTGTCAAGTATAGCTTTAGAATTATATATCACATTATATAGAGGTGGCACACAACTAGGGGATGATACGCACGTGGCCCTCGTTAATGGTATAAGTAATACATTATTTAAATCTGTTTCTATTTTCTTGAACGAAAACGTGGTGGAATCCTGCCTGGTATTTAACTATCAACCATATATCAAAATGCTTAAAATGATAAAGCACTCGGCGTTACCTACCACCGGTTGGGCAGGGTTTTTATATGATGATTGTCATGTAACACATGGAGTAACTCATCAATTTATGGCCAATACATTCGCTCAAACCATCAGGTGGGAGTCACGGGTTATGAGCAGCAAAAAAACGTAGGGCGTGCATATGTATTTTCCAATTCTTTTGGATATAGCGACTATAGACATGTATTTACTGGATTCCATTGACTTCAGGCTTAGACTCGAATTAGCGAATAATAACTGGGTGTTGGGTGACCATACCGATGGGCATTTAAATAAGATGAATTTAGAAAAAGATAAATTATGGATCGATAGAGCTACCCCCCATTATAACGCCATGTCGGCTTTAAATGAGGCTTTAGCAGTTAATCCTCTTATGCCGATTGGACGTATCAAACGTCGAGTCAAAATGTCTCCCGTATGCTGATGGGACGTATTATACGTCAACTCAAAAAGGTTTTTTTTAAAAATTCGCGGAAAAATACTTATAGGCCTACCAGCCGAAAACTTTTGAATCACGCGGCTCAGGGGATGCTGGGAGTTCACGGATCGAGGCGTTGTTTTGTTTACAAGCGCGACCCAAGTGCGCATGCACGAAATCCTTCCTTCTCGCTTCAGCCAGCATCATTGGTGCATCATCCGACAGCGATCTTTTGGCGCAATCGTGTTTGACTGAACTTGTGCGAGACTTTGAACATTTGTGTTGCTACAGGACGTTCGTAGAGATGTCTCAACGTCGTATGGAACGCAAAAGGCGCGTTTTACCCGTCGGAAGGGATCGTGTTAGGAGAATTTTGGACTTGGATGCTGGGGAAGGACCAAGCACCCAACCTGACCTCGCTCCTCAACGCCGTTCTGTGCGACCATGTGTGGTTGAAAGTGCTTTTAGAGTGTCTCATGTGCCATTAGTAACCCCTAGAAAGCATCGGGCCGTCCTTAGGGGCATTCGTAGGAATTTGGGAGGGCTCCAACTAAGGGACATTGACGAATATTTATCGGAGCTCGATCGAGAGTATGTGGCAAGTCCTCATTTTGATGGCGGTTGGTCATCTAGTGATGAGGACATAACTCCCGATGCTGCCAATGTCCGTTCGAGGCTCACATCCCGAAAGTGAATTAGAATTCAGTAGTTTTAGTGCATATGAGGGGGAATCTGAGGAGGGGGAGGATGAGGATTTGGGTTCTAGTTTTGTTGCTGATGATGATACAGAAAGCGAAGGCTTGAGTGAGGGAGATGGGCCAGTGAGGGGGGTTCGTAGAAGGTCGGATAGTCGCGCCAGCCAAGGTGAAGGTCGGTCGTCCGAAAGCGACGATGGGTGGACAGAGGACCCCACACCACCTAACATGCATCCATTCACGGCAAATCCTGGGCTCACCGTACCTGTTCCCCTGACTCCTCTGGGTTTCGTTCAGCTTTTCCTTTCGCGGGATTTGCTGGAGTACCTGGTAGCAGTGACGGCGGACTACGCCAGGTACTGCCGTGATGAACTGCGCATTTTTTGGGGCTCCTTGTTTTTTTGGATTGATGCCTGCTACCGACGTCAGGCAATATTGGAGGCATAATTTTTTCTTAGGTACGCCCAATGTACCCGGCGTTATGCCCCGTGATACTTTCCTGGCGTTGGACAGATATTTCAACGCCTTCAACCGAAGGGCCATACCCTGGAATAACTCTGATCGCCTCATTTTAGTGCGCCCAGTGTTGGAATATATTCGTGAACGTTGTAAAACTCTCATGATTCCTGGAAAGAACCTTTCTTTGGATTAGGGGATGATGCCTTACAAAGGACGTCTAAGCATCAAAGTGTATAACCCCAAGAAGCCGAAGAAATATGGAGTGAAATTTTTTTTATTACCGAGGCCAACACTGGCTACGTCGTAGACTTTTCGGTGTATTCCGGAGTCTTCTCCACGATGCGTGAAACTGTTTTGAGGCTTGTGGATCGTTTCCGTAACCAGGGATACCACCTGTTTATGGATAATTATTATAACTTGGTATCCCTGGCCCAGGAACTGTATGAAGCAGGTGTTTCACGTCAGTAGGTACCCTTCGGATTGTGGTGCGTTGGGGCCCCGAATGTCCTCAAGAGGTTCGCTAGCCATCTGCAACATCTGGCAAGAGGAGAGACACAGTGGCGGCGGAAGGGAGCTGTCTTCGTCATCTGTTGGAAGGGTGTCCGACTCGTTCCCATTATTACGACGAGCCATGAACCTGTCCAAGAGGAGATCGTACAGCGGAAGAAGACACGTCGACAGGGCAGAGTTGTGTATGAGCAGTTTCATGTAGAGCGCCCTACTGTCATTGGGCACTACAATAGGCACATGGGAGGAATTGATCTCTTTGATCAACTCATCCAGTCTTATACTTCACCAGGAGAACCAGGAGATGGACCCAGAAGCTCCTCAAATACATTCTGAAGTTGGCCCTCCAAAATGCCTACATACTCTACTGTGGGTACTACGGTTCCGATCTACGGAGGATGAGCCACTTACAGTTCCTCGAGGCAGCCGGGGATGCCCTCATCAACTTTGATCCTGATGAGTGGCCTTCAATGTCTGCCCCCCTGCCCCGAGCTGTAGATCTGCCCGTAGAGGAAAGGGCAGACCTTAGGAGGGCCTACTTCGGTCATGCTGCTGCCGATGCCCCTGCTGCTGACGCCCCTGCTGCTGCCGCCCCTGCTGCCGACGCCCCTGCTGCCGCCGCCCCTGCTGCCGCCGCCCCTGCTGCCGCCGCCCCTGCTGCCGACGCCCCTGCTGCTGATACCCCTACTGAAGCCCCTGCTGCCGCCGCCCTTGCTGCCGACGCCCCTGCTGCCGCCGCCCCTGATGCCACCGCCCCTGCTGCTGACGCCCTCACCCGCACCCCTTCTCATCGGGTAGTGGACCCTCCGTGTCGGCTGATGCCAGGGGATCACACACTGGAGCTCCTAGAAGTGCGCAGGCAGAAACGGTGCCGGGTATGCCATATGAATGGCAGAAGGAGAGACACCCGGTTCTTCTGTCGCACCTGCAGGATAGCTCTATGCAGGTTTGGGGAGTGTGACCGCAAATACCACAGTGCGGTCTTCTATTGGAGTGCGACTCAGCGGCGGTCAGGGGAGGGCGCACGCGTCTCCCTCCTCCACCTGTACCTCGTCATGTCGAAAGGAAAAACATGCAAGACTCTTCAATGGAGGAGGGAGAAAACAAGAATAGAACGAAGAGTCAGGATTACGAGTGAGTATTCTGCATTTGTTTTATATTTATTTTTTTATTGATTATTTCAAGTTTTTATATCTCCGTATCTATGCATGAATACGATATTTCATTGTATGCAAAAGGAAAAGTGTCACCTGCATTCCTTTTATTTATGTATTCGTACCAGAATCGGAAAATGTAATAAATAAAGATACACATACATTATATATATATATATTATATATATATATATATATATATTATATATATTTATATATATATATATATATATACATATATATTGATATATATTATATTTATATATATTATATATATATATATATATTATTATTATATATATATATATACATATGTACATATAATATTAAATATATATATAATATAATATATATATATTATATAATAATAAGATCATATATATATCATATATATATAAAATATATATATATATATCATTCGTTGAATTTGAAAAAGCAATTGCTTTAGTGGCATCAATAAGTTTCTTGCAGTGATCTTCATACCGACGAAGTTTTTCCGATTCTCGTTCGTCAATTTCTAGTGAAAAATACGCAGACTTCCTTCTTCCATTTATTGAAGAAGGAAGTCTGCGTATTTTTCACCAGAAATTGACGAACGAGAATCGGAAAAAACTTCGTCGGTATGAAGATACCTGCAAGAAACTTATTGATGCCACTAAAGCAATTGCTTTTAACGAAAATTGTATTAGAGAAAAACTATGCCCTAAAAGTATATATATATATATATATATATATATATAGATAATAATAAAATATATATATATATATATATAGATTATATATGTATATATATATATATGTAATATATATATAATATATATATATATATATATATATATATATATATATATATATATATATATTTGTAATATATATATATATATATATATATATATATAATAGATTATAATATATATATATATATATATATATATATATATATTTTATATATATATATATATATATTATATATATATATATCTATATATATATATATTTTTGTATATATATATATATATATATATATATATAGATATATATATTATATATATATATATATATATTTCTTTATTTTTTCTTATGTTGGTATTTTTGGGTAAGCAAAATACATAACAGTCTAGTAATCTTCAGTCATTTATCTTCATTTTGAAACAAATTCGAAGTCTCTAGAACAATATTTCGATTTATGGTGAAATTTTGAAAAAAAAAAAAAATTTCCTTCCCTCCGCTCGCCGATTCGCAGCCGAAAATCTCCGAAATGCGTACTTCGCATTATCCTAATATTTGCTCCTTGTCATATTAGCCGTTTTATAGAATTTCATATATCAAAATCTGCGCAAATTCATGAAAAATACAACAAAAAATAATTGAAGGTTGTAGCTTTTATCATTTTCGAAATATTTGCATACAAATCACGATGATGGGGAAAAAACTACATACGGTCAACTTTGACGGAACCGAAATGGTCGAAAAACGTAATTGTATGCTAAAACTCTTACGGCCTAGTAATATTCAGTCATTTATCTTAATTTTTAAACAAATTCTTTGTCTCTAGAACAATATTTTGATTTATGGTGAATTTAAAAAAATATATATTTTCCTTTCCTCCGCGCGCCGCTTCGCGGCCGAAAATCTCCGAAATGCGTACGTCGCATTATCCTAATATTTGCTCCTTTTCATATTAGCCGTTTTATAGAATTTCATATATCAAAATCTGTGCAAATTCATGAGAAATAAAAAAAAAATAATTAAAGGTTGTAGCTTTTCTCATTTCCGAAATATTTGCATACAAATCACGATAATTGGGAAAAAAACTACGTACAGTCAACTTTGACGCAACCGAAATGGTCGAAAAACGTAATTGTAAGCTAAAACTCTTACGGCCTAGTAATATTCAGTCATTTATCTTCATTTTGAAACAAATTCTTTGTCTCTAGAACAGTTTCAACTGTTTGTGCTGATATATTTTTTTTTATTATTTCATATCGAACCTGAAGCGGACCTCTCTCCGAGACCGTAACATTGTGTCGACCCTTTCCAGGATATTTCGACAACGTGGCATTGTCTCTGAGATCTCAGAGTCCGTAATACCATTTAATATTCGCTACATGTTCAAGAAAACGAAAGTGATTAAGATGATACTTACTGGATAGTGACGGTGGACGTTCCAGCCAAGAGAAAAGGTATGGCACAAGTGGACAAATGACGATGTCCTTCAGTTGGCTTTATTTATAACAGAGTCTAAGGGTATTAATCGTATGTGAATAGGGTTTGTGAATCTCTGCTACGGTTTACAAATGTGAAGATGGCGGGGGTTAAAGATTGGATGTTAAGGAATGCAGCTACATTTGTGATAAAGGGGAGCATCTTTAATGACTCATAGTGTCAGAAGTTTGGGAAAGGAACACACCCCTCAACAAGTTCACGCGTTAACCGCTAGAGAGGACACTGAACGTCAAATCTCGAGTATGTATAAAAATGCTGTTCTCGTTAATCCACCCACCAGTCCAACCTTGAATGTTGGAGACTTTGTACGTATAACGGATGAGCATCGTAACTCAGTTTTTATAAGGGGATATACTATTCAAAATACTCTGGAAATTTTTAAAATCCGAAAAGTGGATACATCGTAAAATTCTGTCATATACTTCTTGGAAGATTTAGCCGGAGAAGAAATAAAGGGAGTATTCTACCGTGAAGAATCAATTCCCACAATTCTACCAGAAACATATGATATCATTATTCTGAGAAGCAGGAACGTTAATTGGAAAGGTTACCCGAGTTAATTCAGTTCATGGGTCGATCAATCTCAAATTGTATGGATATGAACCAAAAACGACTATTAATACATAAAAATAAAAACTTTATTTTATTCATCACATGTTTATCACCCAGCGGGAGAAGTAAAGTCATTCCAATCTTAAACGGTGGTTTTGTTGCTATCGTAAATTTTTAGAAATTTTCTTTGCGATAATCTAACTCAAGATAAGAAATTTATTAAACACTTTAGAAAGTGTGGGCGTGAAATTCATCTTGTTTCCTTAAAAACAACGTCTGTAACTAAGAAGAAAAATATATTGAAAAGCCGTACAGGGGGCGCTATTTTATCGGTGTTACTATCTTTAGCTGCGAGTTTGATAGGGAGTCTTTTTAATTGACGAAAAATAAAGGAGTTTTATGTTATCCCCACCATTACATACGAGAGGTTAATGAATAGAAAGGAGGTTTGTGATAATATTGATGATAATTAGACTAACCTTAAGGGTAATGGTAAGTTGGATACAACCATTATTGACATGCACATACCTTTTAATGTTAAAATGAATGCAAAATTTCCCGCGGCGGCTAAATCACTCATGGGACCTCCTCATTCTCTTATAAAGGGTGTGGGCGAGGTAGCTGAAGTAGCTGGGGGGGAGGGGGTAATTGCTCTGATTACGTTGAAAACATTTAAAGGGGATATTAGCTGCAAAAGAAGCAATCCCGAGTTAACAGGTATTATTTCAATATTATTTACAGAACCTCAAAAGTCGTACATTACAGCTTTTGTTAAACACTTACAAAATTCTGGCTCGATTGGATGGAATGAAGAAGGGGATTTAGCTCATCCACTAGCAGTTTATAATATTTTAGATATCACTCAAGAATTTCAAGGGAGTAAGAAATCCAACGTTGATAATATTTACAATTGTCACTACTTAATTGAGACGGCAGGGGTTAAAGATTGGATGTTAAGGAATGCAGCTATTAAAAAACAAATAGAAGCATAGCGTAATGGAGTGAAAAGAGGCGGTAGTGGTAGTGGAGGGAAGATGGTGGGACATGCGAAAAAGAAAATGGTGGGTGTGTGGAAGAAAATGGCTGGTACGTGGGTACTTTATTAATATGTTGGGAAAATGATACAGCTTGTTTAATTGTGTGATTAACCCTTTACATGATACAACTTGTTTAACCATGAGATTGAGATAACAGTTCGAAAGTGGGTCAGGCTTTAGTGTGATTCATAGCTTCAGGTGGGAGTTTTGGATGGTGGCATGATACAACTTGTTTAATCAGTGATTGTGATAAAGGGGAGCATCTTTAATGACTCATAGTGTCAGGGGGGTAGGGAAGCTCGATTGTGAGATTTGGTGGCTCATTAACTCTTGAATCATTGGAATATTAAGACGCACACTCTCGCCATGGCTTCGTCAACCTCCTCGAGCAAGTTAGTTTTCGGGAACTTGTCTGAAAATAGGTTCTGGAAGAGAAATGCTTGTTTAGTATTGGCCACCAATTGTGCTACATGCAGGAATTACAGTGTGGTTGAAGACGTCGTTCGAAGTTATCCATACGCTGAGATTGCAGGCTTTCGATATTCGCCTGTCTTCCCAATCGCGGTGTTGAAGGGTCTGCCATTGTGAAAAGGCACGAAAATATTACTTATTGGGAATATAACGATGAAGTAGATCTCTCCACTGTAGCTACTTTATTAACCCAATATGGCATCGGTGCTCCTGTTAAAGATAGTGAATACGTCCAAAAGCTTGTAACATATTCCAAAGATGAGGACCATACTGACCGTTTGAGCAGGAATACCAAGCAGATGAGGTTCAATCACTTTTTTTCTTTGGTGAAGAAATTGAAGGAAGAATTATTTAAGTCATCGTATGACTATGTTAAATATGTTATCTTCCCGCCGGTATCGGACAAAGTAGATGAGTTAACATGACATGGTTAAATCAATATTTACCTGTGATATCTACATTCAGTGATGAAATGAAAAAAATTGGTAAAATCACTTGTTTAAGCTTATTGAAAAAGAATTTATCCCTGCTAGATGAAAGATGTGTTGAAGATTTATATATGAAGAACTTGTTATCAAGATTTAAAAGCTTAGAAGTATTGGATGAATTATCTTTCACACATGATCAGGAAACTGGGGAGAATGTGTGTGGTACATACTAGCAATGTGTCTCAATGAAGTATTATTTTCGTAAAACAAATGTATATCATGTCCGTGTATTCTTTTGTACACCTTTTCCAGTGCATTCTTGTATGACTTTGTATGGAATATTAATTCATGTATACCATTCCCCATGCATTTCTGTATGACTTTTGTTACAAAAATAATAACAATTCTGTATGTAACCTGATTTTCCATTTAACCTCTTCATGTATGGAATATTATGCATCTGTATACACATATCATAAATGATTAAGACTGAAATGGGTTTTGTTAAGTTAATTTTCAGTGTACCCTATTGAAAAAAAATTTGCGTTTGGGAGTGAATTCGGGGGACATGTTGGAACCTGTGATTTCAAGTTTTAAGATGTCATCAGGGGCTAGTGGAAGGAATTGGGGGTGAGGGTTGAAGCCTTTGGATTTTACATCGTAGAGTTTTGTGATGTCATCGGGTCGGGTTTGAAATCTGGGATCGTCACCCATAGACTTTCGTGACGTCATTGGATTTTTTGAGAGAAATCTGGGTCAGGGTTGAAACCTGGTATTTTACGTCCATAGGCTTTCGTGACGTCATCAGGAGTTTTTGAAGGAAACCAGGGTCAGGGTTGAAATCAGGGCTTTTACCTCCGTACCTTATGAGGAAATTTTGGGGGTCAGGGTTGAAATCAGGGTTTTTACCTCTGTAAAATATGAGGAACTTTGGGATCAGGGGTGAAGTTAGGGTTTCTTGCCTCCTTACAGTATGAGGAACTTTGTGGTCAGGGTTGAAATCAGGGTTTTTACCTCCTTAGACTATGAGGAACTTTGGGGTGAGGGTTGAAATCAGAGTTTTTTACCTGCGTTAACTATGAGGAACTTTTGGGGGTCAGGGTTGAAATCAGGGTTTTTACCTTTGTAGATTATGAGGAAATTTGGGGGGTTCAGGGTTGCAATAAGGATTTTATCCCCGTAGAGTTTTGCGCAGCGCCAACACGACCATGGGAACCCTGTGAAATTTCACACCTTTATGGTCAATTTTTACACCTAAAAGTGTGAAAAATAATCAACACCTCATTAAAAGGTGTGTAATTTCACACCTAGGTGCTAATCCCCAGGTAGAAAAATCGACTACCTGGTGATTAGCACCTAGGTGTTGAGGGACAATGGGGTTTTTCCCCCTACTTACCTCTGACCTGGATCGAAATTCCCTGACCACAGGATCCAGACTGCAGTTGAAGTACATGAACTCCGCCCCTTCGAGCACATCGCTGCCCCATGTGACTCCGTCGGAGTCGAGCAAGTCCTGGAAGCTGTTGATTGGTGGAGGAAAGACTGGGATTGTCAGGTGTGCGATCAAGGACGACTTGTAGGCCGAAGTCACGATAAAGGAGAATATCCATAAACACAATGCCACCAACTGGAGGGCGATGTCAGATGTCCATGGTGACATATTAGGGAAAAAGAACATTCTGTAGTACAATGAGCTTAAGAATAATGACATTCTTTTGAGTTCAAAATTTATTTATTTATTATTATTATTATTATTATTATTATTATTATTATTATTATTATTATTATCATTATTATTAAATAATAATAATAATAGTGAATTTGTGGGTTTCTTTTTCAATTATTATTATTGTTGTTGTTGTTGTTGTTGTTGTTGTTGTTAAAAATTTCACAATTATACATTAAAATATATTTCTATGTAATATATAAATGTGGATTTTTTAACAATTTGTTTTCACAAGACTGTGAATTTCTTAACATTATTATTATTATTGGGAATCTGCTCTCAAATACGTGTGAAAATTGGAGCAAAATAAAATTGAAAATTTGTATCAGTGAAATTCATTAAGGAATATATAGGTGACGTCAGCGATGTGAGAAGGATAGAATGATATCGTGATATCGTGCAATAAGCATAGTAAATCAATTTCTGAATGTATAATCGAAAATACCAAGCACACTGAAGACAGGAGGAAGTTATTAAATCAGACGAACTGGTGAAAGCAGTCAGGCCAAAAAGAAGCACCTGAGTTCGGATACATCATCTGCACCCTAAAGGATACAAAGTTATGCTGAAACTGTCACCTCTGGTAACTTTTAAATATGTCAACAATACATTAATATCTTCAAGAGAATAAACGTTCACACCACCAATTCTCCAGTCAATCATCTTAAACACACCAGTCCTCATTTAACATTAATCTCTTCCCTCTCTTGCGTCTTTCAGATCTCCCTCCGTCTTCCATGCCTCTTCTAACAACACCATTTCAGGTCTGTCACATAAATGTGCTGAATCCAAAACCAATCCATTACCCTGGTAGTGAAATTGACCGGGAGATTCAGACTGGGACCAGAGACGAGCACTTCGCAGGTGTAGAAGAAGGAAGTGGAGATGCTGAGCCCTTGATCTCCAGAAATCGAAGTCCAGAGGCGCGTGATCAACCAGAGTGTGAATCCCAAAACCACGGTGCTTAGGAAAACAGCGATCCACATTACACCTGGACAATACGAGAAACAGTCATTAATTATACTAGCAATTTACTGATCATCACTAAAAGCATATTCATCTGCTGCTTCATATAAGTAACTCGCTTGTGTTTTTTAACTATTATGTATGATAAATTCGTATAGTAACCAAGTCTAAGGGCATAACCAACCCCATTTCATGGGCATAACCAGCTCCCTTCTCACCCCACCCCTTTGAGAGGGGGGTTGTGGGGGAAGGTAGGATGAAACCCCATTATAAACCATCTTAGGGGTGCCCACTATAACCCTGCCAAGTTTCATGCCCATCGGACCAGACGTTTCGCTGTGATTGAATGGCAGACGGACGGACAGACATAGCCCCCATTATAGTATAGTAAGATGTGATATCAGGGGCTGTTAATGAGAATATAACTTTACTTTTGAGCATCCTTCCTCCATCTTACCAACAATAGTTAAGGCCCAGTTTTGTGCATAGGCCCATGCTGGTATTGGTCCATGCTTGATTTAAACTTCAAAGCAACCAAGCACCAACAAACAGGAGGAAGGAAGCCAATTGGGGACGCTCAGTAAAGAGTGATATTGCATAACTAACAAGAAAATAATTTGGATAAGAAAAACTCTTTTATGAATAAAATCACTGCATATGCATTCTTAAATACAGATGGAGAGAGAGACTGGTTCATACAGGTGCTATTCTAATTCGATCTTTTGAATTATTGCGTATGATTCTTAGTCAATTCAAATGCATCGCTGGTTAATGACCGAACCAGCAGAAGGAAGAAAGTGATAAAATTTCAACTTATTTATGAACAAAATCTTCCACTTGTTTATTAAATATTTTCGATGCATTAACTCAATCAAAATTTTCAAGTTCACTTGCACAATTTTCATCAAGTAAGATTTCTGCTGCTGACTTCAGACCATAATCACCAGAACTGTGATTATAAGTAAATCCCATCATAACTATTCCTATAATTCCAACACTGCCATTCCTTCTGTTTCAAACTTTGGAATTCTCCTCCCCTCTGCTCTGCTTCTGTTTTCTCATTTCCTACAAGGGTTAAGGGTCCAGAGGTGGGTAACCTAATTTTAAGAGGAGAGCAACAAACATTCTTTTTTCGTAACCATTTGTAAAAAGGAGGTAGATAAATATAGTTGGTATTGCCATTATATGTAACTAAACCTTTTAATTAAGTACCCAACTTTCAGATTTTAGGATGAATATGAATTTTGATATGATATATCATATTTCCTAGTAAGTTTCTTTTTTTTCCTATTTTTCTTCCCCCCCCCCCTTCAAGACCTACTGGAAGCAAATCTCTTTCCATTTCCTCAGAATGAAGTACAGTAAGATTATACTGCATGAAAATGTGATTATAGATA
>NC_087219.1:77090-82090 GCF_015104395.2 Macrobrachium nipponense | reverse complement strand
GTTGATGACATCAATCCCAGAGAATACTGCCTGCTGGCCATTGTTGATGAAAAATGCAAAAAAAAAAAAAATGCAAAAACTGAGAAATTGGCATTCGAAAGAAATTGGAATAAATGGCAATATAACTCTTCTCATCCACAACCAATGGCATGCATAATGTACACACACCACGTACCTTGAGTTTCCAACAATATAAAACTATCCCAGAGTGAACAGTGTTAGACAGGAAATCACTACTTGATAACATTGCCTTTGTATCCCACACATGTTCAAAACAAACTATTACTCAGTAAAGGGGAAAGGACAAAGGCAAGGCAAATGCAAGTGTTGACATGATTGTAGTGTGTGTTCTGCTATCCTCTTGCAGATCGATCACACCCAGATTCGAAATAGACAATGATTTATAGAAAAAAAACATGTTTTTTTAAACACCCCTCGGATCGTGCTCGACCCTGTTAACCTATCCAGGGTTTTAAGGAAGTCAGCCAGTTTACTGCATTCAGAACCGAGGTGTCGACTGTCAAGAAATTTGTAAAATTTATGTTTATCAAAACACATTCTCAATAGAATGTAATCAATTTGACGATCAGCAGAATTTGGGAGATCATTTTATGTCTTGGAGTCAAATGGGAAGGAAAGGAGTCCAGTTCAAAATCTCGGCTTTCATTTATCCGCTAAAACAGTAGGATGCCCCAGAGGCAATAACTCGTGGAGCTGCAAGTGAAACCATCGAAGGGTTAATGATGCGAAATGATTCTTCATAGTGAAAATGAGAAGACATAATTTAACTAAGTCGAGTATTCGAGAAAACTATCAAATTTGGTGCTGGAATCATCAAGTTTGAGAACACTATAAGATTTGATACATAATGTAAATAAATATTGTCAAAGGATAAGCATCACCTATAAAGATAAAGCTCATGTAAGTTTTAACTGAATAATAATAATTGAGAAATAAGGATATACAGTAGACCACCAGTATTTGCAGGGGATTCGTTCCAGACCATCCATGAATAGCTAGAATATTTAGAACCCCTATAAAAATGCTAAGAACTATTTATTGTGTAAGTTGAAACTCAAGAAAAACCCACTAAAATTGAATATACTTGGTTAGATATTTCTCACAGAATTGAAATACACACACACACACACACACACACACACACACACACACACACACACACACACACATATATAATATATATATATATATATATATATATATATATATATATATATATATATATATATATATATATGCGTTTCTACATCGCATTGCCTCCCCTAAAATCGAAATTTTTCAGTTAGCTTGGAGAGCAGCCATTTTACCCCCACTTTTACAGATTGGGGGATCGGCATTTCCGTTCTGCCCCAAAGATGGGGTATAAAGCCGTTAGAGACTAGAGACCTAGTGTAGGATAAGAAGGGCAGGTCGTATGGGTTATACGGGCTGCTGGGTAGGCTTTAGGTAGTCCTAGCCTAAGATTTCTTCTCCCATAACTCTGTGCTGGCTGTGTTTTGCATCTTTCCAGACAATGCCACAGGCCATGCTTGAACCGAGGTCCCCCGCAAATGCCCGGGCTTCACCCTCAGTCGTTCCTAGGTCCCACACCTGTGAGATGTGTCTGCAGCAGACTCGTTTCAGCCCCTTTGTTCCTTATCACTGGTTGGAGCCCTCATCAGACATCAAGCTACATGTGCAAGCCAACTAAGGCATGTCTCAAAAGTGCAAATTTCAACCAGCCCTTATCTCTCCAAGACGAATCTTGCTACTCTCATTTTCACATTTCAATTTTCTCACTCCTCTAACGAACATCCTTTTGTCAACCCTCATAAGCACATGCCACCCCTGTGACTTGTCCAAGATTAACGAAGACCTTCATTGAGCTATTTCATTTAAGCACAAGAGTTCTACACTTGTGTGTGATTAAGGATAAATTCCCTCCATAGTGCATTAGTCATAAATGTTGCGCAAGAAGTCTTTGTTTTTATGTCGTGTGTAATTTGGAATTCATTTCCAGATTGCCAACTGCCAACTGTGCATCCCTGCCTCCTTGCCAGCGCTTAATTACCAGAGAAAATCGAGTTGGAGACCAACCTTGCATAAATGTTAAAGTCGGCCATTTTCTCATATTGTGAATGATAGAGTAATTCAGACAGTACACAGCACTCTTTCCACATGGCCCATATGCCGTTCAGTTATCTCAGGTAGCTCAAAGTTTTTTCTTTGTAAATAAACTTCGTTTAGATCTATCGGCTGAGTTTCCATGGCAACCTTTAAAGCATTAACAGTTATCTAACTCAATTTAAGTCCTAAGCATTCGATTTTTCCTCCTTATCCTTTTATGTGTTTGTTGTGATGGACCTTTTCAGCAAGGCTTCAGAATTAATTCATAAAAAAAACCCTCCAAGGCACCACACACGTGGTCATTGCTCTGTCCCACCATGTAGGTGTTACGCCAACCACTGTCCTGTTTTGTCCATCTCCAGCTGCTTGTCCAGGAGAGCTAAGGGCTCATGAGGAGGCACGTAGGGAGGCAACTACCAGGTAAGAGGAGATATCCTGTGTTGTTCCTCAGGATCGAACTCGACCCCTGTGTTTACCTGGACAATTTGTGAGCTCCCCTGTTTAGCTGTTGGAAGGTTGAAGCGACCTCCGTGAACTCCTGTGCACGTCGTTTACGTGAGGATTTATGTAATATTTAAGAATTAGTCATATTTGTATGTGTCTATATGTGTTATATTGAGTCGTTGGTATTGGGTATTTATTGCCCCTCAGAATGTCTATTTGAATTAGTTTTTAAGTTTAGTACTGCCACGGTTAGGTAGGAGGTTTTAGGCTTTCCTAACTTTATTTTCTCTGGTCTTCCTTCCTTCTAATAGTTATAGGTTAGTGGTTATATTATTGGGCCCGTGTTATTATTATTTGAGCCTTTGGCATATTATATTCTTTGCTTTGTTAGGGTCAGCTTTCAGTGTTAGGAGTCCTTGTGAGCCCGTTATTTGTTCAATGTATTTTGTATATTTACTGTTAAGTTTTCTCACAAGGCTGATTTAGTGTTAAGTGTACTTTATTATTAAATATTGTTAATTTTATTCTGGTGTTTGTATCAACATTCCTCTTACCCTGTGTACTTTTTTACTGCCTACGATCCCTGTGATTATTAAGAATAAATGACCTGCATTACGGCCAAAGGAGTCGTAAAAAGTTGGTGACCATGACAGGATTGTACATGGGTGTGCACAGAGTTTGGATTCGTGGAGCAACTCTGGGATAGGTTACAATATTTAATTTGATTTTGATGCTTGCCTTACTTTCACCCCCTGTAGGTCATTCATTATGGAAGATTTTGTTTTTGACCCAGCTGATTTTTGGGCCCAGCTGACTGTATCAAATATCTAGCCATTATAAGTAAGGAGCATTTGAGGAGTTGTGCTTGTTGGTTAAGGCTCAGTTGTTGTTGTCTGTCAAGGCGATGGTGGCTCGTGGTATCGCCGAGGGTGAGGATTTGGCTAGGGATATGATTAGTATACACAGTAGTGGAAGTTCTGAAGAAGAGAATTCTGTTGATGAGGAGGTTAGTGTTAATCCTTGGCTGTCTCTATTTGAGGACCATCCTCGTACTGGTGTTTTATATACTGGACCAGCTAATTTAACTGTAAAGACTAGAGTCTCCAATAACCAATTTGTAGAGGCAGAGCCAGAGCCAGTAATGTCTGTGGTAAATCCTGAAAATGAGAACCTTAGCTTAATTTGCAAAAGGATAGAATTATTGAAAGTACAATTCGAAGAGAATGAGAGGGCGAGGAACCATAAGTTGGAAATGGCTAGAATTAACTAAGACTTGGCTAGGTTACAAGCTAACCCTGACTAATATTACTCCTACCGGTTTAATATGAGTGCAGCATTAAAATTAGTGCCAGTGTTTGATGAAGGTAATGTGCCAGAGTTCTTTAAGGCTTTTGAGTGGGTGGCCACTAGGTTGTCTTGGCCCACCGAGATGAGGACTGTGTTGGTCCAATGCAGGTAGGTAAGGCCATTTGCCAATATAATGTTTTGGAAGGGAGTGTGGCCAGAGATTCTGGTAAAGTTAAGAAGTTGATTCTCAAGGTGTATGACTTGGTCCCTGAGGCTTATCGCCTGAAATTCCGTAGTTCTGTAAAGTCCGATACTATGTCCTATGTGGAGTATGCCTGTCTCAAGGAGGAGCAGTTTGATGACTGGGTAAAGAGTTGCCAGGTGGTCTCCTTCTTCTCCTTTAGGGAGCTGATGCTACTTGAGGAGTTTAAGAAAACATGTAGTAAGGAACTCAGAATTCACCTAGAGGAGGTTAAAGCTTATAGCTTAAGTAAAGCCACTCAGATAGCTGATGAGTTTGTGTTAGCACACCATGTACGTAGTAGTAGTTTTGGCCCATCAGCCATCAAATCCCAGCCTGCCAGGATGAACAATAATAAATGGAGATCTAATAATCCCTTTACACACAGGTGTTTTCCCAGAGTAACCAAAGTTCTAATAATGTTGGTAGAGCTAGGGGAACTTGTTTTTGGTGCCACGAGCAGGGGCACTTTCAAGCTCAGTGTCCTGCACAGAGGAGGTATCTCCAGCAGAACAGAAGGAGACGTAACAACAATGCCCCTATATCTTTAATAGCTAATGCCCCTACTACCCCTAATACTGAAGTTGAGTGTTCCCCAGGAACTGAAGGAAGGGTTAGGATTAGTGGAGGCAAAATAAATCAGTCTCCTACTAGCTCTCCTTTGTGACTTTATGACAAATATATTTGGCCTGGCAGATTGGTTATTGATGATAAAGTTGTGAGAGTGAAATTCTTAAGGGACACTGGGTCTGCTCGTTCATTGGTGTTGTCAAGGGTTTTGAAGGATGTTGGTGAGCATTCTGGAAATTATGTGGTCCTGGTTGGGTTCCCTGATACTGTGGTTTCTGCGCCTTTGGTGGAGGTAGAGGCATCCTTCCCAGGGTATCACAAGGTGACAGAA
>NC_087219.1:53335-76590 GCF_015104395.2 Macrobrachium nipponense | reverse complement strand
CAAATCACTTGAGAAAGGACGTCTTCTGCCAGTTTATATACATAAACTAAAGTTGATATCAAGGTGATATTGTATATTTTAAGTTGTTTAATCATAAAGTCATATTAATGATAATATGAGTGATCATATTCTACGAGAGACCACCACTGGCTGAAGTTCGAAAAAGTCGAAGTTTTTCCGCACCTCCCCCCGTACTCTGTTTTGGTCAGTGAGGAGAAATTAATTTTTTTTCTTCAAAAAGGGGAAATGTCGATGAAGTAGATTGCTAACTGTCCATAATTGCTGATTTGGTCTGACTACGAAGTGAAAGGGACACTTTAAGGTTGGTCAGTGGCCGTCCATCTCGTCTCTAATATATGTTCCAAAATACCATATGGCAGAGACCATGAACCCTAGATGTCAGATTCTGAGCATACTAAATTTAGCTCAAAATAAAAAAAAAAAAGGGGGGGGGGGGTTGAGAACTGTCCTTTGGCTGCTATGCAGAGGAGAGAGACTTTAGCAAAGATGTTTGACTATCGAGTGTGTGACATAATTGACGTAGGTTGCAATGTGAAAGTGAAATGTTGTAGAAAGTTTCATTTTTTTGTATTAAGTACTACTCGATATAAACGCTAATTAAATTTTGACGTGCTGCATTTTAAAAGTGCCTTATCAAGCATTTTAAAAGGAAATATGGCACTACTCCCCAGTCTCGTAGAATCTGTCAGTTCGTTAAACACAGGATCTGGTGACAGAAAAATTGAATGGCATTCAACATTTCTGATGTTATGCTACACGACGCCATTCAGGTTTGAAGAGAAGATTCGTGGTGGTACCTCTAAGTGCATCTCCTCGCGCGGTGCAATGGAGGCCAAACTTGAGGTTTCCAAAGCTGCTTCAACCCCTTCATTCCTATTACTGTTACCTCCCCGTTCATATTCGCTTTCTTCGCATCTACTTCATTAACCCTATTCCATCATTTGTTTCATATTGCAGGTATACTTGGCTATCGCCTAAATTGTATAGAATGGCTATTGACGATACAATTCCTTTGTAGTTTTAGGCCTATCCCATTCTCCAAAGATTACGTAATTACTTGAGGAATTAACTGGTACAATTCGCCTTCAGTTTCATGCCCTTCTATAATTGTTTGCATCAAACTTTTATTTTCATTATGTGATTTATGTAGATTTTTTAATTTTTTTGTTTAGAGACGAGGTTTCCTTCAGGGCCATTTCGAATCAAGTATGTCGTTTCTGTACATCCGCATAGACACGAGATAAAACTCATTATTATTATTATTATTATTATTATTATTATTATTATTATTATTATTATTATTATTATTACATAGATAATTCAAGTCATTCGATTACTGAATAAGACAGAAAAAACCCTCATTGAATTGATAATTGGCGTATTTAATAAATCGGTAAACCCAATTCCTAAACACACATACACGGACAGAGAGAGAGAGAGAATGTCTCCCTAACAAAGTGAAATCGGGATACGCGCTCTATTAATGGTAATTCGTCGTTTTGAAAGTATCAGCAGTCGTGAGAAATTCGTCTCCGGAAGAAGCATTGTCTTCAGTCCGCCTTTAGGAACCATTTGCAAAGCTAAAAAGAGTTGATATAGTATCTTGTTTTGTAATCACTTAGTATCGATAAACAATGAGTAAATCGAGAAATTGATAAGTAAATCACTGACAGCCTTTTGAGATTCGTAATTGCGAAATCAACGCGGTATATCTGAGGTAGCTTTTGTTTAATAGGAATTATTATGACGAAATGTCGAGTAATTCAAATCTGTGATTAACGAGTAATTAAGAGAATTTCTAAACGAACTGGAGATCTGATTGATGTAAACATCGATTCAGCTGAAATAGAAACATTTTTTATTTGCGTAGGATTAGTGCCTATCAATATGACGCAAAGATGATGTTTACTATTATAATACTCGTAATTGTTTGAAGAGATCAGTTTTAGCGTTTAAATTGCTTTTATGGAGACGAACTTCTTTCATATCATGTCGGCTTTATGGATGTACTGAAACGACGGTTAATCTTAATAAGAGCTCCGGCCGATATTTAGTATAAATGTGTTTATACCTTGAAAGAAGATACTAAGTATGTTCTAAGGAAGAAGGAAATTAGTGGCGGTAAGTCCTATCGGTGTAGAAAACACAACTTAAATATTTGTACCTACAGAAAAAACAGAGTCCTTCATGTTGTTGTCTCTGTCGTATCACCTATGTTAATGAGCTGCTGTTCGTTCGTTTGTGTGCTGCGCAGTCTCAAATTGTCATGGGGAAACCACACCTTCCGAATGACGTCACGAAAAACACTCCACCCAAAAAGTGACATCATTATAGACAATATCCAATCGTAAATAAGCACATTTCACTTTTCTCTGAAACAAAAGAAAGCACAGTGTTTTCAGCCAATGACAATATTTAAGGTTACCAAGTCTTTAATTTTTTCGGCAAATAAACCTATTTTCTCCAATTAAGCGTTACTTGCACTAGCGCCATGGCCGAATTAGCGGGACCGTGTACAAGCTCCGATTTTGTTGCCCAGGAAAGCGTTTCCCCACAGTGGTGTGAAAATTGCTTACGTGAAATTATAGAGATTTCACAAACTATTATTATGGGCAAATAGAAAGGCTCGTAACTTTTGCCCAAAATCACGGATTAATCAAGAGTGAACACATTTGCCCGACGTGTAAGGAAAAGTGCCGTCTTGACTTGAACAAAAAAGCGTTTCGGTGCGATAAAACCTATGTAGTGTCAAAAAAACAGAGAAAAAAGTGTAATTTTTTTGTCTCAATATTTAAAAACACATGGTTCTCCAAGTCTCACGTGGATATTGAAACAAATTTAACATTTTGCTTTATTTTTGTATCTGATTGGTTTTCTTATAAGTTTGCTAATTTTGAGCTTCATCTCAGCGATCCCACCATCAATGATTGGGCTTCATTTTGTAGGGAAGTAATAGTAAATTGGGTATTTAGGCGGTCTCATAAAATTGGAGGGGAGGGTAAAATAGTGGAAATTGACGAATCAAAATTTGGGAAGAGGAAGTATAGTGTGGGCAGAATTATAGAGGGTCAGTGGGTATTTGGGGGAATTTGTAGGGAAACTAGGGAGTTCTTTATGGTTCCTGTTGAACAACGAAACACTGAGGTTTTGCTTGCTGTCATTAAACAGTACATCGAACCAGGAACAACAATCATTTCCGATTGCTGGAAAGCATACGATTGCCTGAAAAACGAGGGCTACAAACATTTACAGGTCAATCACAGTGTCAATTTTGTTGATCCACAAACTCGTGCCCATACCAATACGATAGAGAGACGGTGGAGAGATGTCAAGAATTTAGTCCCAAAATATGGCCGGCGTAAAAAACATTTTGTTGGATATTTAGCCGTTGCATATTTCAAATTGCACATTCAAGACCCCTTACGAAGGTTTCACGCCTTTGTGAAAGCTGCTGCTGAAGTCTATCCTCCACTGTAAGGTAAGCTATTTCCTGTATATATTTTGATTATCGTGTGAAATATGCTGGAGTATTGTCTCTCGGTTAGCCTTATCGCTGCTCAAATTTTTCGGAATTGTCATGAAGTGTGCAGGGAAGGTAGTGCCCTTAAGGGGGGGTCGCAGGGGGGGGCGAAGCCCCCACCCCCCGCTAGGCCTAGGTAGGGGTACGGCGCTCTAGGTTAGGTTAGGTGGTTTGTTTGGTTAGCTAGTGCCCTGGAAATCACTTTTCTCCTGCTCCCCCCACACCCAAAAACCCCGCTTCCCACTGGGGTTGCCCAAGATTGTTAGATGGGAACAATGGTGTAATTGCTTGATGCCACCAATATTAATGATCAGTCTAAGCATAATCAATAAAAAATACATCGGAAAAATATATATTCTAATGCAAACAAGAGATGGAGCTCTCCTTTAGATTTACCTATATATATATATATATATATATATATATATTATATATATATATATATATATATATATATATATATATATATATATAGTATTATATATATATATATATATATATATATATATATATATATATATATATATATATATATATATATATATATATATATATACACATGTATTCTCTCGATTTCTTGATACTTTTTGGATATGCTTGTCAATCCAAACTCCCAACCTCCGAATGAAGAAGCAACTGAAGATATTCTGACAACCAAAGCAGGATTTGAACCCGCATTCTGTACATAAGAACGAGGTCCCTTTAACCTGTCTTCGAATCCTGCTATGGACATTAGAATGTCTTCACGTGTTTCTTTATTTGGAACTTACGGTATTTTTACCCATTTTAATTATTTCTATTAGTTTCCTTGGAAAATGGCATATCCCTCTGAGTGCTCTCTGAGGTATTAGATAGAAATTCCAAAATTTAATTATCAGGTCAACATTGTTCTTTAAATCAGCAGCAGGATTGTTGCCAACCAATGGGTTAAGAATATCAACTAGGTATTATGCTAATATTGCTCTGATATTCTTGAGTGCTCCGTACAAGTACGGTCACGACGCAGCTCAGAGGTCATTCACAACAGAAGCCACCAGCCCTCTCCTCCCTCCCCCCCGCAAAAAAAAAAAAAAAAAAAAAAAATCGTGATACCTCTCAAGGAACCGCAGTGATGAAAATATACACTTTTTTTGTGCAATAGAAATTTTAGACGGCAGTGATCATATAGAACCAAATGTTAGTATTCTGAGTGATGAAAATACATGGAGTATGAAGCAGTTTCAATTTCTACATAAAGAACTATGGAAAGGAAATGAAACCCAAAGAAAAGTAGCCGTCACCTCTGTTGTAATTTATTTTGTACATATCTGCTTTCTTACTTTAACAAAGTCACTGCTGAGAGCTGAAATCACTATACTCCATTTTCTTTAATGAACTTAGAAAAATCCTTATTACTGTATCTTAAATACTTTGATTAATTTTACTTAGCATTTAAAAATTTGATAGGAAGCAGTTTCGCCAAAAAACATTTAACTTGCTCGTTTGAGATGTAATGCACTGTTTTCTTTGTTTAGATAATTTTAGTTTTTTTTTTTTTTACGTACTTAGGCTATTGTAATAATGGGGTTTATGAGAATTAATTGTACCTTAGACTTAGATTGAACAATTTTGCATGGGTTTACATAACTACACATTTAGCCAAAATTAGGTCTATCTGTTTACTTACCATTACTATTTGTGATTAGTTTACTTTAACTTTACTTTAACCGGGTCGAAACTTAATTGAATTTTTTGACCTAATTGAACTTCCTTGGAAATATGAGTTTAATTGACCTTACCTAAATTACTCTGCCCTGATTTTAATTAGCCTATTTGCAAGTTAAGAATATCAACCTTGTTGATATTCTCAACTTGCAAAGCAATTTATCAATTCTTTGGACTTTCTGACACAAGTCTGAAAACACGTTATGTGCACAAAAGAATTGTGTGCTTAACAGCCCGTTTCATACAATTTACCTTATTACCAGAGAAAATTTAGTGGAAGGAATTACCCTCGTAATTTGCAGTGTATATTTTTTCAAACTTCCCACTAAGTGAAACAAATTTCCCACAACCTATCTATCGCCGCAGTACTTATTAGTAGTATGAAGAATCGTTATGATAGATTTATTTCATAAATACTACTACTGCTGTTAACAAAAACAATTCGGAGTAGTTGGCATAACAGCAAACTGAGAAAGTCTAATGGTTATTTTCTAGAGTCCATTGGCTCTGATTTAGGTCCACACTTTTCTAACTGGTATCTAGGTGTCAAAGATCATGTTTTGAACAAAACTCTTTCATATAACTTAACTTTAGATTGCGTGTTACTTATTTAACAGTTAGGTTTGAAAATCAAATTGAATTTTAAAAGATGCTTGGATCAATGCAAAATCGTCAGTGTCACTACAGATGAAAAGGAGACCTCTCTTAATAGTACGTAATTTGTGACTGACATCTTGTGTAGAACTTCTTGAATTAAGGAAATTCTATTTTATTCTCGTTGGAGGTACTTTTCAAATTCTTAAAACTATAAATATATAGAATAATAATATGTATACCGCAGTAAGTTTTCAGCCATGAAGAAATAAATGTTAAAGAAAATGTAATGGGTACAAAGTACTTGCAAGCACATTGGCAAACATTTTAGAATGGTAGCCTATAAAGTTTCGTTTTCTTTCAGTAAATTTCAGATGTCGTTTTCATCTTATGTTCCGCACAGACTTATGTAAATGTCAAGTAAACATCTGTCGTGTTGTGGATGTGCTGACATCCTAGGAGATTTTCAAAACTATTTACATTTTTGGATTCAGAGCCTACAGATTTACATACATTAATTATGTTATATTAGATTTTATAGGAGATACTTTCAAAAGTCACTTCATTACTCCTTTTGCATTCCATTAATACTACATATAATTTTAAAGAAGGGAACTAAATACAAATGCAGATGTCTGGCCACTGCAGTACAGGTCTTTATTTATTAATAGTATTAAAGAAAGTACAGTAAAGTGTTTGATACACAGCACCCTCATGGAAATATGGCTGTCCATGGGTTTGAAGTTGCATTTACAAAGTTTTGTTGGGTGACTGAATATTGGTGCTTCAGATCATTGGTGAGCTGATCGTAGATTTAAGATACATGCACACATTCACGTATCAAGTCGCATATGCCCATACATGAACGGAAATTGGTAGTTGGAAACCCCTTACGAAAGTACTACGAAAATATCCCGAAATGAGTACTATTTATGATCGTGGGCATTCGGGGCGGAGTCGGGAGGTCACTACGAATGATCCCAGCATGCGTGGGGACCCATGCATGCTTCGACATGTTCAAAATATAGTGTCTGCTCACGCCATCTGTCATTTTGCGTTGCTCCAGGTGCACAGCGTGGTGCATCTGTAGCGTGATCAGCATGCCTTTGGGGCAATGACTCGTAGTCCCCCGCTGCAGTTCCCATCCCACCAAGCACAGCGTGGGTCCCCACGTGGTTCGGGAACATACGAAACAACAACACTGCTCACCTGAGACCCATTTATGATGACTCCCGCTGAGTCAGGTGTATAAAACGCTGTGCGGTGGGTAGGCGTCATCAGTTCCTCTACCGGACAGGCAGTAGCAGCACCACCTTCGCTCGCCCCGTCAGCGCCTTCATCAGTAGAATACACGATGTCGAAAGAAATCACCAAGAGACAGCAAAAGGGGCTTAAGTCTCAGTCAGGGGCTCAGACTGCCTCCACCACCTGCTACAGGCACCCCTGCAGGCACCATACAGGAGGAGGATGTGGTGATACACCTTTAAAAGGCTGACCAGGTGGACATGGACATGGCCAGTGACAGCAGCCTCTTTGGTGACAAGCATGGCACCCTGCACAACGATGACTATGGCGACAATGCTGCAGAGGAAGCTGCTGACAGCAGCGCCCCTGGGACTGAAAAGGCAGACCAGAGGAAGAACCCCCATGTCATCCTCTCAGACGAAAATGAGAGGCTGGTGGGGAGTACAAAAATAAGGCGAGGATGTGCAGGGCGTTTGATGAGAAGGGGAGGTCACTCGATCCTCCTGTGTCAGGCCCTGAACTCCAGACCTGGTTCATCTCCCTCAGTGGGTCAGCAGACAGCTGATGGACCGTGAGAAGTTAATATTAAATATGTTCCACTTCCTCAAGCCCCACATCGTCCGACAAAAGAAGCCCAAGGTCTTGGGACTTCCGATGGTATGTCTTATTTAATTGTTCCATTGTTTAGTAAATTAGCAACTGAAACTTTATTGCATAGTTTATTTACTTATTGAATATTACTTTGTCATCCACACTACATTTATTTACATTCTCTCATATAAGTTCCATCTATTTACAGTCTGCTGCAGCTGCTTCTATTCTCCCTCCTGCCCATGGTCCTGCCCTTTGTGATCCTGCAGTCAATGGCATTCCAGGCCTCTCTTCATCCGATGAACTGTCCTCGGCCATATATGAGCCGCGGCCAAGGAAACCGAAGATGAACACGATGTCAAGTAGGATCCTGGAGGTGTTGCTACAATAGGTTGACTTGGCTCGGGAAAATCTAGGGGGGGTCATCAAACCTGAGGTTGACCCCAGCTTGAAGTACTGGTGGGCTGCCCTGGACGAGTTGGCTAACGACCGTGTGGAGGTGGGGCGCCCAAGCTAAGGATGGCGCTGAAGGTGGAGTTCCTCTCTGCCATACAGGCTTTGTGAGGGCCACGAAAGAGGGTATCACAGGGCACCCACATCAGCTGATACCCCACACGCAAGCAGAAGCCCTTTGGGACGCTCCACCAGTGCCCACAGTTCCCCTGCCTGCTTCTACTCCACTATGCATGCCACTGTAAACATCCAGTGGTGGCATTCCCCAGTCTCTCAACCTGAGAGCACAACAGGTGGCGATGCGGCAGGCCCAACTATTGCATCCTGGAGTTATGTCCACACCCAGGGACATCAATGTTTCACTGCAAGTAGCAGCTTCCTCGAGAACTTGTAGTTGTATTTGTATATATTATTATTTTTTGTGTGAATGGATTAATGTATAAGTATGAATGTAAACAGATACATATTTTTATTTTATGTGTCATTGTATCAACATTAATGTTTAAATCTTATGTAAGAAAACGTATATTTTTTATTATTTTATGTTTAAAAGTATATATCAGTATTAGTATAAACGTTAAACATATAATTAAAAAATAACTTTTATTCAATAAACTAGAAACCATCAAAGTAACAAATTGATATAAGAATAATAACACAAATAAGACATATGCAAACAACTATATAGCTGAAAGTAACTTATATTCAAGGAAAATAAAGAAAAAGGAATATGCAAAATAACATATAATTAAACAATTACTGTTATTCAATGAACTAAAAGAAATATCAGGACCAAAATGAACTGTGTATAATAACAAATAAGACACAAGCAAAATAAGATACAATTGAAGCATAACTCTTAACTGAAACACAAATGGAAAATAAACAGTATGGACATTAATAAATAAGGAAGTCGACATACAAAGTAACAAATAAGTAACAAAATATATAACAAATATAAAGTATAAAATCACAAACATATAAATGAAGGTCAACAAAAGTTCTCCTGCCAAGTAACGGAACAGGCAGGAAATGAAAAGTAGTCTTCCAGGATGTTGTGTTGTGCCTTGGCATTCCTGGTTACAGTGTTGCCAACCATGGTTGGATGAGCGTCTCCTAGGGGCGGTGTTACGAACAGAGAGAGAGGTCTGCTTCAAGTTCGATATTATGATAAACAAAAAGAATTTAATACCAACAGTTGAAACTGGGGATACGAATATAGAAAGAAACACTAACAGAACAAAGGTTTATTTACAAACTTACTAACAAAGATAAATGCAGAATGGTTTCTCCTATTTACATACTACAAGTAAAATCTTACAATGCGTGAACTGGGGAAGAAGTGAGGTAATGCAAATACTTGCTGGCCAGTTTTGCGCTGTCGGAGATCTATGCTCGAAGCGGTGGCTTCACAAGAGGAGAACTGTAATTGCAGACGTCTTCTTGACTCCGTATTGCAGAAAACAATGTCTATTCTTGATACTCGAAGGGCATGAACTCCTTGAAACCTCTTGTAGAACGTTTCTGCTCTCAAGGCTTGCTCAATGACGAAAATACGTCGGTCGTTCTCTCTAACTGGACGACTTGACCAGAATTCGACCAAACTCTCGAGCGCCTTTTCCTCTCTGATCCTTCATCTGTTTCTTCTTCTCTTATCTCTCTCTGATGATCTCTGCTCTCTCACTGATGATCTGATCTGTGACTCTGATCTCTCCTACTTCGTCAGTTGTATCTATACGGTGACCTGGGGGGGCGGGGTCTACGGGGGGCGGAGCATGAACGTCACAGACTCCTGAGATGACCAGAACATCTAAGAAGAATCTCGACGAAATATTGCATCATATTTCGCTGCATTTTCTGATGACGTGACGGCGAGTGTCGCGTTCCACAACACTCCTGCCGATTCTAGAACCATCATGAGAACAGGCGCCTCCAACACACGCGCGAAAGCCTCCGTGCTGCAGAACTTCTCGAGGAAGATGCGTTTTCCTTTCCCTTAACTTTGCTATAAAGCAATTACCATGACATGCGGGTCACTCCTCCAGGCACCATGTATGTGGTCATGTGTGACAGGGTTCTCCTGATCTGTTTCCTGTCTGCGTGGATTTCTTGTTGTTATAAGATTATGCAGAACACACGCGGCCAGCACTACAGACTCTGCATGGGTCAGGCTTGATACACATTGACGTGTGGAGCACTCTGAGTTTGCTGGCCAGAATCCCGAAGACATTCTCAACCATCTAGCGTGCCCTACTTAACCTGTAGTTGTATATACGCTCCTCCTTGGACAGGCCTCTTTGGGGGTAGGTCTTCATAAGATAGTTACGCAGAGGGAAGGCATCATCGCCAAGCAGGAAGTAGTCTACAGGACCTCCATTTGTTGCATTTGGTATTGCCTCAGGTTGGGGAGGGTTTGCTTCCTGTTTTGCCAGCATTTCACACAGACGGGCTGGGCAAATACACCACCATTCAACTCTGACCCAATGGCACCCACGTCCACACACAGGAACTTATATGAAGCGTCGACAATGCCAAGTAGAATCATGGATAAGAACTCTTATAGTTGTAGTAATACATACCACCTCAGGGAGGGTTATGGAGCCTGATGTGTTTGCTCCAATTATGTGGGGGAAGTTCCACTGTTCCTCAAACCCCCAGACAACCAACTTCCATGCCTTTGGTGTTTGTGGCACCTGCAGTTCCTCATCTCCGTAGACAGCAACAATGGCCCTGCAGGTCTCTGGCACAATGCAACTTATGGTGTTGTGGGCTACTTGGAATGTGCATTGCAGACTCTTGTATGAGTCACCCATGGCAAGGAAACGTAGGGTGATAGCCACTAGCAGTCCTGGAGAAGGGGTTCCCTCCAAAATGTGTGTTGCTTCTGAAAGTAGGGCGTGACATGTTCAACTATTCATTGAATATATCCCTGTCAGTCCTGGTAAAATTCCTGTATAGTTTTGGATTTTCAGATGCCAGCTACTCCATCAGGTTGTCATAGTGGCCTAACTCCACTCTTCTCTTTTTTTATGATTTTCAATTGCAATGTAGGTCTTCACAACTTCCACCAATACCATGCATTGCACATACTCCATGAGGGCCTCCATTACCTGGGCTCTGTGTCGTCAATGTTCTCAATGTTGATTTAGCAGCAGGGAAATACTTCTGGCTGCAGACAGGCGGTGACAGTGGCGGACTGGCCAGATTTCCAGCTTACCTGATGGCAAGTGGGCCCCTTACACGTAAGACCATGGAAAATTTCATTACTGAACAAATTCCTTTCTAAATGTAAGGTTATATATATATATATATATATATATATATATATATATATATATATATATATATATATACATATATATATATACATATTGTTACGAACTGCCAAGTATCTGGTTACTACACTTTACCATTCATTTAATGTTACCTCACAAAAGCCAGACACCTGAACCCTCATAACACGTTTAAACGACTGAATACTCTAAAGGCAACAGTGATCCCTTAACACTTACCAGTATTGCAGAAAATCAGACTAAGTTCATCAAAACAGGTGTGAGGTAATCTTGTAAGTAATTAAATTAATCAAAGGGCATCACTCCATCAACAACTTTAAAATCTAAGTATTTCCCTGATTTCAGGAGTCTAAGTACTTCCCTGGTTCTAAGTCACTTCAAGTAAATTGAAGGAAAGTAAATCAATTACCACTCTATGTTTCTACCTAACATAAATATAATCATAATTAAATTCAAATATACTGGTATAAGAATGAAAACACTTATATAAATTTTAAATACAAAAATCTATTATCAAATTCAAAATTTATAAGTGAAATTCACAATATCAGGGAAAATTACTGTTACTTGAAAACAAAGTAAAGTTTAATTAATTCTTGAATTGAATTAAGTAAAATTAAATCCAAATTAATTTATCACAAAATTCAAGAAAATTAATTCAATCAAAATTCAAAAGTGTTAGGCAATAATTGAAAATTTGAAATTAATTCACAAGTGCTAAACAATAATAAAACTTGAAAAGAAATCTAAGTAAATGCAAATTAATTCACAAGTGTTAAATTTAATTAAATGTGAAATGATTAAGCAATGAAAATAATTAAGTCAATTAAATTGTGAATGTAAATGAAAATATAAAATAAAAAGGCACACTTCAATAAGAAAATGAACAAATGCACAAACAATGGAACAAACACAAACACCAAAAAAATCAGCAATGTGTAAAAGTGTAAATCTTTTTCACTCAAAACACTGTAACCAACAGTTTTTACCAAACCTTCACAACCATCTGTTATTAGTTAACCACAGTTCCTATCAATTATTAGTTAACCACACACTCCCTATCCATTATTAGTTGCAACTAATGAAAATATAACACTTTACCTTTTTGGTATACCAACTTCTTTCTTTCTCTTGCTGCAGGCGCCGTTACGAAATAATGTTTGTTCAGATTCCACAAAAGAAACTAGATAACACTAAATAAACTCGAAGAAATATCAAATATGAAATTCTAAGTTACGAGTGACCAATTTACGTTACGTTAATATAATCTCAATGATGTCGAGGGAGAGAGAGAGAGAGAGAGAGCGATCTAACCGCCTCGAGGTTCTATGATCTAATGAAATCTTCTTCCCTTGCGAAAACTGGACTGAGATGACAAAAAACGTATTTGGCACGAATGCTTCCAGTAGCTTCGAAATCTGACGCAATCTTCATAAAGAAATGTGCAATATGCACATGGTTTTGATCAAAGATATACGCGTACGAGTCCAGTCTGTTAAAAAAAAAGAAAGACGTACTCTATTCGATCGAAATGGAGGCTGAGCGACAATTAAGATTGACATGTTTTGATAACAACACAAGACTCCATTCGATCGCTATCACATGCGTTGACAGATTTAGGAAAGCAAACGGATCTCGCAGACCCTCTAATCTTAAAGTGTTGACATAAAAGTTAAACATTCGTAGTTTCAAACAGACAAAGAAGATCTCTCTCTTTTTACGTTATATATTCATTTGCATTATGTAATGCGAAATTCTAAGCTATCTAGGAATCTGAAAAAATGTTACACAATCTACATGACATTTCAAAGAGGGAAACATGCATTTTGAAAGTAGCAATATAATAATATATATGTATATATATATATATATATATATATATATATATATATATATATATATATATATATATATATATATATATATATATATATATATATATATATATATATATATATATATATATATATATATATATATATATTATATATACATATATATATATATATATATATATATATATATATATATATATATATATATATATATATATATATATATATATATATATATATATATATATTATATATATATATATATATATATATATATATAGGGACTATATATTCTAGGGCACAATTTTTCACGGATACAACATTCATTGAATAGAATGGCTTTCTCACTGTTAACAGCAGTTTTTTGAAATGCTTCATATTTTCTAATTATTTTCTTTACTTCATTGTTCAGGTTACTAATGGACACATAATGGGGTTCTTCCATTTACTCCAGTATTTTTACACGCGACAGCTGTTTCGTCAACCTATACGTATTGACGTTTTCAAGCGTACTGATACAAATGTGAGCCTACATGCGTTTTGTGACGTCATGAGGACGGAAAGGTAGTACAATTGCCAGATACCTAGTTTTAAGTATTTACAAAAGACTATAGTGAAACATAAAATAAGACAAATAAATAAATATGTTAACAACAGAAATTATATAAAAAAGTTGAAAGTAAGTTATTATATACACATTATACATAAATATATATTAATTACATATATGTTTAATTCACTGAAAGTCAGAGTGCGCTCCTGTCCGCGTGTGGGGGTTTTGTTCCACGCGGTTGAAGGACTGCCTCCTACACGAGGGCAAGGAACGGTCTGCCTCACGTTGGATGTTAAGGCTGGGACGTTGCATTGCGATGCTGACTGCTTCTGATATCAATAAACGATTGTAGTTGCCTTCCTTGTGTATTATTTTGGTGTTTGTGAGAAGTTCTTGTAATGATGGTTTTTTATTGTGGGTATCCACAAAGTGCTGATGAATGGCTCCTTGGTTTCTGTGGGCCTGCATGCGACGTTTGAGTGTGGTGGTTGTGTGTCCGATATAGCATTTTTGGGGGGACTGACATTGCTCGTCAGCACAGACAAACTTGTATACTATATCAGATTTAACCTCCTTCTCCGTCGATGGGGCCGTACTATTTTTCATTACCAAAGAGGCCGTAAGGTTTGGTTTGCAGTAAATCCTTGCTGTTATTTTGTTATATGGCGCTAGGGGGGTGGTTCCTCTTCGCAGTATACCAAGGATGGCTTTCCTTTCATCTTCGTGGTGTTTGTTGTATGGTATCTGATGGTATATCACTATTTCTTTGTCTTTGTCTTGTGTGTTGTTCCTCGGGGTCGGATTATGGAAAGCCTCTAATCTCTTTTTGACAACTTGCTGGATCATGTCATCTGGATATCCGTTATTTGTGAGCAGCTGTTGAACTCTGTTGATTTCTTCGTTAGTCGCTTTCCACGTGGAACAGTGTGTTATGGCACGTTTTATGTATGCATTTACCACAGATCGTTTATATGCATCAGGGCATTCTCCTCTAGCATTTAAGCATCTTCCAGCGTCTGTCTTTTTAGTGTATACGGTGGTATTGTATTTGTTGTTCTTTTGGGTCACAAGTACGTCCAAGAAAGGGAGCATCTTCTCATCACTTCTTTCTACCGTAAAATTTAATGTAGAATTTGCTTGGAGTTTATTTACTAATTCTTCTATGTCATTGTCACAACAAAGGGCGACGAAACGGCTGTCGCGTGTAAAAATACTGGAGTAAATGGAAGAACCCCATTATGTGTCCATTAGTAACCTGAACAATGAAGTAAAGAAAATAATTAGAAAATATGAAGCAATTTCAAAAAAGCTGATTAACAGTGAGAAAGCCATTCTATTCAATGAATGATATATATATATGTATATATTTATATATATTATATATAGTAGATATTATATATATAGATATATCTATATATATATAATATATATATAACCTTACATACACCATACGCTACGAACACACAAACAGACACGTCTTGTGGGGTGCCTAGCGACGACAGGCAGCCGCATGATCCAATCATGTGATCTCAGAGGTGTCGCCAACCTCAAGTCGCATAGGTCACCATTCCTGCCTGTTTGTCATTTCAGCATTCTTCGAGGAGTCAAGCGCTTATCACCAAGCGCCTCTGTCTTTAACCGGAAAAAGCTGAGATTAACAATTCACTACCACACCTTTTTTAATATATATATATATGTATATATATACATATATATATATATATATATATATATATATATATATATATAGATATATATATATATATATATATATATATATATATATATATATATATATATATATATATAATATATATAGTATATATATGTATATATATATATGTTATATATATATATATATATATATATATATATATATATATATATATATATATATATATATATATATATATATATATATATATATATATGTGTGTGTGTGTGTGTGTGTGTGTGTGTGGGTATATACATATATATATATATATATATATATATATATATATATGTATATATATATATATATATATATATATATATATATATATATATATATATATATATATATATATATATATATATATATATATATGTGTGTGTGTGTGTGTGTGTGTGTGTATATATATATAATATAATATATATATATATATATATATATTATATATATATATATATATTATATATATATATATATGTGTGTGTGTGTGTGTGTGTGTGTGTATATACATATATATATATATATATATATATATATATATACACGATATATATATATACATATATATATTAAAAAAGGTGTGGTAGTGAATTGTTAATCTCAGCTTTTTCCGGTTAAAGACAGAGACGCTTGGTGATAAGCGCTTGACTCCTCGAAGAATGCTGAAATGACAAACAGCCAGGAATGGTGACCTATGCAACTTGAGGTTAGCGACACCTCAGAGATCACATGATTAGATCATGCGGCTGCCTGTCGTCGCTAGGCACTCCACAAGACGTGTCTGTGTGTGTGTTCGTAGCGTATGGTGTATGGGCCTTAGTGATAGGTGATGCAAAGAAGAGAGGACACTCTTTGATTGCTTGTGTCATTGTGCAGAACGCACCTGTAGGAGGTTTGAGAACACCCATCACTAGGTAGAATAATACAAGACTTTGGAAAAGTTACCCTTTGAAGTGAAAAGAGAAAGAGAAGTGTAGTGCGTACCATTCATTTTAATTAACTTTTACATGTAGCGTGGTGTAATAAAGATGTCTCTTTATTTCAGATGGGTTCATGGCACCATATAAGCGAATGGGCTCTCTAAAGACTTTAATGACCATTTTAATGGCATAGTTAATCAGACAGTGAGATTTTAGGGGGAGTGTTTACTTAAACCGGGTTCAGGAGAGGAAATTGACAGTTTACGGTGTTTTGGGGGGGTCAGACTTTATTCATTTAATTCCACGTAATGTATTCATTCTGTTCCCTTTAATGTTAGCTAACTTGGGAAATAAAAAGTATATTTTTGTATCTACCGGGATTCATTAGCCTAGTTTGCATTTTTAGCTCATGCTGGAACGATGTGCAATGAATGAGGTAGGTGGAGTTGCCTGTTTGTTTAATTTGTTTAAACAAGTGTCATTTGGTCCTAAAAACTCATTTAATAGTTGGTGGCAGCGGTTTAATATATAGAGCGACTTATGACTAGTTGGTTATTGTCCATCCCACACAACAGATGCAATTTGCATGACAGTGAGGGAAAGTAGAGATTTATTTGTCACTAGTATATGCAGCATGGTAAGTGAAATCATTTTGTGAAATATATATGTTTATATATGTCGATAGGAAATATCTTCAAACTCGAATATAAGAAAAAAATGGCTATTTTTAGAAGACAAAACATATATTAATATAATTGTGCATTATATATATATATATATATATATATATATATATATATATATATATATATATATTATATAATGTGCATTATATATATAAATATATATATATATATATATATCAATATATATATATATATATATATATATATATATATATATGTGTGTGTGTGTGTGTGTGTGTGTGTGTGTGTAGCTTTCTCCTTCAAAGAGCTGGGTAAACACTCCTTTTAATCAATCAAATCTCTTTCTCTATCTCTCTCTCTCTCTCTCTCTCTCTCTCTCTCTCACACACACACACACACACACACACACACACACACACACACACACACATATATATATATATATATATATATATATATATATATATATATATATGTATGTGTGTGTGTGTGAGATATGTATGTATGTATGAGAGAGAGAGAACAACTCATAAGTATCGTACAGCACGGTACAGGTACGGAACACGATCAGTCACTGTTGTCAAGATTAAAATATCCTGATTTTCGTAGGGTCATTTAGGTTGCCATCTGTTGATATCTTTTATTTTATATAAGTTAACTAAGTATATATTACGCATGTTAATACACGCATTGACACACGGGGACGATCTCTTATCTAAAGTGCATTGTGGGCATTGAAAAAGACAATTCCTTATAGCAATTGTGCAGTGGTAGGACTGCAGCGGTTCAACACGCCTCAGCCGTCATCCATGGACACAGTCAGTTCTGTAGCAGTACAGTAATGTATTTGACTAGTGACTGACTCCCTTAAGAAGTGAGTTGCATTGATTGTTTTTGTAACCTGTCCTTTTGGTCTATCAGTATCTGATAGATCTTGCGAAGATGATGAAAAAATGTCAAGGAAATGAAATTCAAAATTATAACTTGTGATAAGTCGATCCTTACTGTACTACGGTCTATGGCAAAATAAGAGCAATGTTGATACTGAAACATGACTTAGCTATAAGCTTTCAGGGCCTAAGTACATATTTCCTATTTTACTATACTTGTGACTTGTCAAACGAATGCGATTTCACAAATTATCCAAATATATTATGCAGTTCTAAATCAATTTACAGTGACTAATTCAGCCTTTTCAATATTTTTCATTGTAGGATTGCATATACATTCTTGATCCAAGTTTTGGTTTGCGTTAACTCTTTCATATCCGCTTAGTTTTGAGCACTGTGTCCCCAGATATCCGAGGTGTCTGGGAGCGCTCGACAGTGCGAAAAAATAATTATTTTGAACATTCAGCAAAAATATAAATTTTATGCCAACAACGTTAATTTTGCTGTCCTTTTTTTTCTAACTGTTAGTATTTTATGGTGGAATAGTCAGAGTAAGAGTCCCAGCCCTCTAAATACAAAAAAATGTGAGTTATTTAACAAAAAAAAAACAAAAAAATCTTTACTTTTTTTTATATTTTCGTTCCTAACCCAACAACTATGAAAGTCAGGCAAATTAATTATTTTTTATGAGAAAGCCAATAAAATTCCCTAAATATCGACATATAAATCAATAGAAAACGAATAAGTTCAGCCGGTGAAAAAATTGATAGAAAAGTGGATAAGAAACAGAGTGTTCTGCCGGCGCATAGCGAGAATTATCGCTAGAAACTTGTTTTTTTTTTTTGAAGAGCCCTATCTCGGTTATTTCTCATTGAAATTCCTTTGTAAATATACGAAAATGTAGAGGAAACGTTGAAGAATAAAGGGAAGATAAAGAAAAATGGCTTTGGATACGGCAACAGTTTCATTTTGACGTTATAAATTGATCGAAACGAAAAAAAATTTTACCGTTGTCAACATTTATTGCTAGAATAAAATGTTTTCGAAGAGCCCTATCTCGGTTATTTTTCATAGAAATTACTTTGTAAATATACGAAAATGTAGAGGAAAAGTTGAAGAATAAAGGGAGTGTTAAGAAAAATGGCTTTGGGGTCATTGAGAGGGAAGTGTAGGTGCGATCGGCTGATTTCATTGTGAGAATTTTACTACGCCAGGGATTTGAGCATGCGCAGTACAGAAACTACTTTGCCGGCGTATTGATACCCGAGATACATGGTCCAAGGTATGATCTAGCCTATGGAAATCGCTACTTGTCCGAAAATTAAAAAAAAATGGCCCTACCACACGTACGAAAAATTTCGGTAAATTTTACGTACCGCTACGTCAGTTGGATAGATAGGGGATAGAGTATTTTTACGTACTATTACGTCAGTTGGACATGAAAGGGTGCGTTAACTTTCATTAATTTACAGATTTTATATACACATCAGGCACACACACACATACATACATATATATATATATATATATATATATATATATATATATATATATATATATATATACATACATACATACACACAGTATATATATATCTATATATATTTACTAAAATTTGAGAGCTGATAGAATAAGCATGGTTTTATTCTTATTTCAGGAATATCCCCCCAACTAGCATGAAAAAAATTTAAATCTGGAGCACTGAAACGCAAAGAGCGACAAGAACAAGAAAGGCAGGAATCAGCCAAGAATTGTAGGTCTATTAAAGATTTTATAACACCACAAATACCATCCAAGTCAATATCTACTTTTATAACAAATAAACAGGAAGAAAGAAATGATACTCATGGTGATAATTCAGTGGCATGCAAATTGAAAGAGCAGGGAACAGTTAATTTAAATGCAGAGACAAATTCAAATTCCTCTTCTACCAATCAACCCAGGCCTAGTTCTTCTAGCTTGATTATTCCTGTATCAGCACTGCCTGTAGCACCAATATCTAAGGGTAGTATACCTTCAGAAAGTGACAGTGAATCACATATTCCTGCAAGCATAAAGAACTTTGTTTCTGTGGCAAATCATGTGATTGAACCGAATCAAGGCAACGAAGCAAATCTGAAAGAGTTTTTTGCTCAACATCCATTTCAGCCACTTAATGATCTACCATTTGATGCTCGTGTCTATGAGAGGAAAGTTATGAATGACTCTGTCCCAAGAAAATGGCTAACATACAACAAAGAAAATAGGTGCTTATATTGTTCTTACTGCTTAGCCTTTGAACTACCTAGTACTTGTTGTAAATCACCTTTTGTCCAAGGCTTTAGAGATTACAGGCTTACAAGCCTGAGCTTGGCTATACATGAATCAACAACAGCGCATGTAAAAAATGCTCAGCATTATATCAGTGTGGTTAATAATGGCACCTTAGATGACTTTTTAGCAACTTTGCTGAATAAAAGGAGAGAAGAACTATCGAAGCAGGGAAGTATTGTTATGAGAATTATAGATATCATAAAGATGTTAAGCAAACAAACACTTCTTTTTCGAGGTCACAGAAATGAATCGGCCTACAATTTAGGTAATGATGTTTTGAATCATGATAATTTTTTAGCTACAGTGCAGTTAATGGCAGCTCATGTTTCTTCAGTGTAAAGCAAGTCTGAGCAGAGAATAAAGCTATTAGAACAACAAGGAAAGGTTCACAGTAAAGGTCGTGGTGGACTTGTTACATACCTGAGTAAAACAACTATAAACTATTTAATCAACATTATGAAAAATATGATTCAAGAAAAAATTGGGCAAGAAGTTAATCAAGCAAAATACTATTCTATACAGGTTGATTCAACGCAAGATATTTCATCTAGTGATCAGTTTAGCATTATTATTCGATATGTGCTTAAAGGTAATATCTATGAGCGACTACTTTCAGCTGTACCAAGTAATGATGGAACAGGACAAGGACTTTTCGATCTATTAATCAAAATGTTACAACGTCATAAAATTGACCCAGAAAAATGTATATCTGATAGCACAGATGGCGCTGCAAGCTACCATGGGCAGTACAAGGGTTTACAAAGTAGAATTGCTGATGTGGCAGATCAACATGTTCATATATGGTGCTATGCCCATGTGTTGAATCTAGTGATAACTGAGACTACAAAATGTTGTGTACCTGCAGTTTCCTTTTTCAATTTGCTTCAGAATTTAGCTACATTTGTGAAAGCATCATACAAGCGAATGGCTGTATGGATAGAAGTGGTAGGAAAACATCTGGGACAAGAAGAAAAAATGCAACGATTAAAGCTAATAGGTGAGAGACTAGATGGTCAGGGAAATCAAATGCAGCAACAACTATATTTGGATGCTTTGGTGATGCTTTTGTGATTACTTGTGTGGATTTATTGGTATGATTAACAATGATTTAAAAATCAGACAAGTTTGATGCAAAAACAAAGTATGAAGCAAACGTTTTTCTTCAAAGTCTTCAAAAGTTTGAAACCATATTGACTGCATTTACTTTTTTGTATATATTTGAAACTACAGCCCCTTTATCAAAATACCTGCAGACCAGTGGATTAGGTATGTTTACTGCATGGAGTTTGGTAGATACAGCTACAACAAAGTTGAAGGAACAGACAAGAACATTTGATAATATCCACAGCAAGGCTTTTAAATTTGTAATTAAATGTAATGAGGAAATTTAGCAGATGAATTTGAATGAACATATAACATTTCAAATTGATGCTTTGGAAGATGCATTGCCAGTTAAGAGAAAGAAGTTAAAAATGGCAGATGAACTTGCTAGTGATGAAGGAAGCTCCTCAGATCCTCTAGTTGATTTTAGAGTAAATGTGTTTAATTTAATAATGGATCGTATTGTTCAGTCACTGGAATCACGCTTTGTACAACACAAACAGTTGTATAATGATTTATCTTGCTTGGACTCTACAAATTTTAAAACAATCGCTGAGAAAGGTCTTGAAGATGAAGCATTGAGAGAAACTATCAAGTTGTTCCCACAAATCATCAAAGATCAAGTGAAATTGGAACAGTTTTCTTTTACTTCAAACTTTGATATTTTAAAGTTATTATTTAGTGATGCTGAAAATATGGGCAGCAGTTGCACCAACTGTGAAATGTGCACTGCTTGCCCATCATGTATACTGAAAATTCTAGCTTCCAACAGACTTCATGACAAGGCATATGATAACCTTTATGAACTATATAAAATAATTTGCACATTATATGTTACCCAAGTACAGTGCGAAAGGGCATTTTCAAAACTGAAGATTATAAAGACAAGGTTAAGAAATTCAATGTCTGAGGAAAACTTGGAATCTTACATGTTACTATCCATTGAAAAGGAAATGTTAGATGAGCTGGACAATGAAGTAATTATTAACAGATTTGCACAATCGCGCAGTGAACTTAAGCAATTGCTCCTAATATAGTGGGCTGCATGTAATAGGTTTTTGTAGTTTTTAGCTGTCTATATACAAATTGTGTAGTACAAGTATGCTTAGATATATCCGAATATTATTCCAAAATTCTTGATAAATTGGTATATGCATGTTATACTTCTGTATTGAAAGTATATTTTATTTTGAGTATTTCACAAGGGTCTCATAAAAAAATATTGAAGGTAAGTAATCAAAACCATATGAATCTAGTCTTTTGATGGGCTAGACTAAATAAATTGGAGGTGATAAAATTTGACATATGTATGATTAATGATAAATGCTATATATGTCTAAATTATTTGAAAGAAAACTTGAGTAGAAAACGTATAAAGAATGCAGGCTATATGCATCTTCTTGATTTTCTTTACAGATTTATTGGATTACATTTTTAGTTTGCAAACATTTCAAAATAACACTACTTTACATGTCATTAAACTTTTGATTAGAAATGCAACTAAGCAATTAGGTATCTATATTTGGTATTACTTTACATTATGTCTAGGTGATTTACACTTATTAGTAAAAAAATAAACGTTCCAATAATTTGTCTTCTGTGTTTCCACGTGTGCATATTCAAATATTTCATTTCTTTGTTATGTGAACTCTATTATATTATTATGGCTGAGGGTTGGAGTGGGTTCCCTCTTTTGTCACCTGGCAACCACAATTTTTAGACCCAGTCCGGCATTGGGCGGTGAATGGAACTGCAATCACACGTGTGCAGCGCAGCCCTTTTGTACCTCACGTATACCCGCCGACATACATTAGGATTAATGTGATGTCGTTACACATACGGTATACCTACGTGGGTGTTA